>NC_053022.1:154879113-155079601 GCF_003073215.2 Triticum urartu | reverse complement strand
ACCTCCCCTAGGGCAGCATCGTTACAGATGATGGGTGGAGCCATCGAACCTTCTGGCGACGACATAGTGGAACTCTCAATGAAAGCACCAATGTCGGTGTCAAAACTGGCGGATCTCGAGTAGGGGGTCCCGAACTGTGCATCTGAGGTTGATGGTAACATGAGACAAGGGACAGGAAATTTTACCCAGGTTCGGGCCCTCTTGATGGAGGTAATACCCTACGTCCTGCTTGATCTACCACAAGATCGTAATGGCTAAAACCCTAGAATTCTAGCCTATATGATTATGATCGTCCCTATGGACTAAACCCTATGGTTTATATAGACACCGGAGGGGACTAGGGTTGTACAAAGTCGGTTACAGAGAAAAGGAATCTTCATATCCGAACGCCAAGCTTGCCTTCCACGCCAAGGAGAGTCCCATCTAGCCACGGGTGAGAGTCTTCGATCTTGTATCTTCATAGCCCATCAGTCTGGCCATGTCCAACAGGCTGGACGCCCGAGGACCCCTTAGTCCAGGACTCCCTCAGCGTGTGCCCACAATGGTCCTTTAACAGGACGAAACATAATTTGGGCCCTCGGTAACAATAGGCCATTAACATGTGTAGATATCTTGATCCCATAGATAACATTGGACTTTAATAGGCTAAAAGTGAGATTGGGCCCAGATTGTGCCAAATTACCCACTGGTCATTAGCAGGCCGAAATGTATCTCAGATCGTGGTGGCCCATTTACAATGCGGATCGTTCACAGGCCAAAATTCAGATGGGTCGTAAATGCGCCGACCTACTACACGGGTCTTTAACAGGCCGGAAGTTGGGTCGGGCTTGATTAGTATCAGTTTTATATGGGACATTAATAGGCCCAATGTGACGTTGGGCCACATATGGCCCATGGATTTTGTCTGACATTAACAGGCCAAAAATCACAACAGACTGGAAGAGTGGCCCAAATCTAGAGTGGGCCTCTAACAGGACGATTGTCAGACATGGCGGAATATGACCCAAATCCTTCATGGTCTTTTATGGGCCAAAAGTTTCAATGGGCAACAAATGGGCTCAAATGAAGCAGGGCCTTTAACAGGCCAGAAACACACCGGGCCATAATTCAGCCCACATACTTGGCGGACTATTAATGGGCCAGAAGTGACCATGGGCCATGATGATGACAAGTTTAGAATGGGCCATTGACGGGCCGATTTGGCACTAGTTGTACGGGCCTTAACTGTGAATGGGCCATCTACAAGCATGTCGTTAATGGCCCAGCCCACTAATTTTGACTGGGCCAGCCCACTAATTTTGACTATGCCAACCTTTTTAACCTAAATGGGCCGCTGTTGGGCCTTGCCACGTGTCAACGTATCATAGGTGCCTCATGTCCATTGGGCGGTTGACATCTGTCCTTTCGCGGTGCTGACATGTGGTTGCTATAGCCAATGATTGGAAAATCTATTGGGGAATGCAGTAATTTCAAAAAAAATCCTACGCACACGCAAGATCATGGTGATGCATAGCAACGAGAGGGGAGAGTATTGTCTACGTACCCTCGTAGACCGTAAGCGGAAGCGTTATGACAACGCGGTTGATGTAGTCGTACGTCTTCACAATCGACCGATCCTAGTATCGAAGTACGGCACCTCCGCGATCTGCACACGTTCGGCTCGGTGACGTCCCACGAACTCACGATCCAGCAGAGTGTCGAGGGAGAGCTTCATCAGCACGACAGTGTGATGACGGTGATGATGATGCTACCGGAACAAGGCTTTGCCTAAGCACCGCTACGATATGACCGAGGTGGATTATGGTGGAGGGGGGCACCACACACGGCTAAGAGATCAATGATCAACTTATGTGTCTATGGGGTGCCCTGATATGTCTGCAACGTATCTATAATTTTGTATTGTTCGATGCTATTATATTATCAACCCTGGATGTTTTATATGCATTTATATGCTATTTTATATGATTTTTGGGACTAACCTATTAACCTAGAGCCCAGTGCCAGTTTCTATTTTTCGTTGTTTTTTAGTATCGCGGAAAAGGAAAATCAAACGGAGTCCAATTGACCTAAAATTTCACGGAGATCATTTTTGGACCAAAAGAAGCCCACGGAGTACGGGAGATGGGCCAGAAGAGTCCCGAGGCCACCACAAGGGTGGGGGCGCGCCCTACCCCCCTAGGCACACCCCCCTACCTCGTGGCCGCCTCGGGGACCCCCCTGACTTGTTCCCGACTCCAACACCTCTTATATAACCCCAAACTTCCAGAAAGAAACCAAGATCGGGAGTTTCGCCGCCGCAATCCTCTGTAGCCACCGGAAACCAATCTAGATCCATTCCGGCACCCTGCCGAAGGGGGGAATCCCCCTCCGATGGTCATCTTCATCATCCCGGAGCTCTCCATGACGACGAGGGAGTAGTTCACCCTCGGGGCTGAGGGTATGTACCAGTAGCTATGTGTTTGATCTCTCTCTCTCTCTCTCTCTCTCTCTCTCGTGTTCTTGATTCGGAACGATCTTGATGTATCGCGAGCTTTGCTATTGTAGTTGGATCTTACGATGCTTCTCCCCCTCTAATCTCTTGTGATGGATTGAGTTTTCCCTTTGAAGTTATCTTATCGGATTGAGTCTTTAAGGATTTGAGAACACTTGATGTATGTCTTGCATGTGCTTATCTGTGGTGACAATGGGATATCACATGATCCACTTGATCTATGTTTTGGTGATCAACTTGTGAGTTTCGTGACCTCGTGAACTTATGCATAGGGGTTTGCACACATTTTCATCTTGACTCTCCGATAGAAACTTTGGGGCACTCTTTGAAGTTCTTTGTGTTGGTGGAATAGATGAATCTGAGATTGTGTGATGCATATCATATAATCATACCCACGGATAC
This sequence comes from Triticum urartu, assembly GCF_003073215.2. Classification (NCBI taxonomy): domain Eukaryota; kingdom Viridiplantae; phylum Streptophyta; class Magnoliopsida; order Poales; family Poaceae; genus Triticum; species Triticum urartu. The sequence continues at coordinate 155,076,708 of NC_053022.1, read as the reverse complement.
TTGAGGTGACATTGGAGTATCTAGGTGACATTAGGGTTTTGGTTGATTTGTGTCTTAAGGTGTTATTCTAGTACGAACTCTATGATAGATTGAACGGAAAGAATAGCTTCACGTTATTTTACTACTGACTCTTGAATAGATCGATCAGAAAGAATAACTTTGAGGTGGTTTCGTACCCTACAATAATCTCTTCATTTGTTCTCCGCTATTAGTGACTTTGGAGTGACTCTTTGTTGCATGTTGAGGGATAGTTATATGATCCAATTATGTTATTATTGTTGAGAGAACTTGCACTAGTGAAAGTATGAACCCTAGGCCTTGTTTCCTAGCATTGCAATACCGTTTACGCTCACTTTTATCACTTGCTACCTTGCTGTTTTTATATTTTCAGATTACAAAAACATATATCTACCATCCATATTGCACTTGTATCACCATCTCTTCGCCGAACTAGTGCACCTATACAATTTACCATTGTATTGGGTGTGTTGGGGACACAAGAGACTCTTTGTTATTTGGTTGCAGGGTTGCTTGAGAGAGACCATCTTCATCCTACACCTCCATGGATTGATAAACCTTAGGTCATCCACTTGAGGGAAATTTGCTACTGTCCTACAAACCTCTGCACTTGGAGGCCCAACAACGTCTACAAGAAGAAGGTTGTGTAGTAGACATCATGCCCCCTGGCCACGTATATAAAGGATGGAGGGAGGAGGAGGCAGGCCCTCATAGGGCGTGCCCAAAGTGTGGAGTCCTACTAGGACTCCCTAGTCCTAGTAGGATTCCACCTCCCACATGGAATAGGAAAAAGGGAAGGGAGAAGGAAGAAAGGGGGCGCCCCCTTTCCCTACTCCAATTCGGACCAGTCCATGGGGAAGGGGCGCGGCCACCCTTAAGGGCTTTCTCTCCTTTCCCGTATGGCCCATTAAGGCCCAATACGAATTCTCGTAACTCTCCGATACTCCGAAAAATATCGGAATCACTTGGAACCTTTCCAATGTCCGAATATAGCCTTTCAATATATCTACCTTTACGTCTCGACCATTTCGAGACTCCTCGTCATGTCCCCGATCTCATTCGGGACTCTGAACAAACTTCGGTACATCAAAACACATAAACTCATAATACCGATCGTCACCGACCGTTAAGCGTGCGGACCCTACGGGTTCGAGAACTATGTAGACATGACCGAGACACGTCTCCGGTCAATAACTAATAGCGGAACCTGGATGTTCATATTGGCTCCCACATATTCTATGAAGATCTTTATCGGTCAAACCGCATAACGATATACGTTGTTCGCTTTGTCATAGGTATGTTACTTGCCCGAGATTCGATCGTCGGTATCCTTATACCTAGTTCAATCTCGTTACCGGCAAGTCTCTTTACTCGTTCTGTGATGCATCATCCTGCAACTAACTCATTAGTCAAAATGCTTGCAAGGCTTAGAGTGATGTGCATTACCGAGAGGGCCCAGAGATACCTCTCTGATACACGGAGTGACAAATCCTAATCTCGATCTATGCCAACTCAACAAACACCATCGAAGACACCTGTAGAGCATCTTTATAATCACCCAGTTAAGTTGTGACATTTGATAGCACACAAGGTGTTCCTCCGGTATTCGGGAGTTGCATAATCTCCTAGTCAGAGGAACATGTATAAGTTATGAAGAAAGCAGTAGCAATAAAACTAAATGGTCATTATGCTAAGCTAACGGATGGGTCTTGCCCATCACGTCATTCTCTAATGATGTGATCACATTCATCAAATGACAACACATGTCTATGGCTAGGAAACTTAACCATCTTTGATTAACGAGCTAGTCAAGTAGAGGCATACTAGGGACACTCTGTTTGTCTATGTATTCACACATGTACTAAGTTTCCGGTTAATACAATTCTAGTATGAATAATAAACATTTATCATGATATAAGGAAATATAAATAACAACTCTATTATTGCCTCTAGGGCATATTTCCTTTAGTCTCCTAGTTGCACTAGAGTCAATAATCTAGTTCACATCGTCATGTGATTTAACACCAATAGTTCACATCCTTATGTGATTAGTTCACATCTCCATGTGACTAACACCCAAAGGGTTTACTAGAGTCAATAATCTAGTTCACATCGCTATGTGATTAACACCCAAAGAGTGATCATGTTTTGCTTGTGAGAGAAATTTAGTCAACGGGTGTGCCACATTCAGAGCCGTATGTATTTTGCAAATTTTCTATGTCTACAATGCTTTGCACGTAGCTACTCTAGCTAATTGCTCCCACTTTCGATATTTATCTAGATCGAGACTTAGAGTCATCCAGATCGGTGTCAAATCTTGCATCAGCGTAACTTTTTACGACGAACTCTTTGTCACCTCCATAACCGAGAAATATTTCCTTATTCCACTAAGGATATTTTTGACCGCTGTCTAGTGATCCACTTCTAGATCACTATTGTACCCTCTTGCCAAACTTATGGTGAGGTACACAATAGGTCTGGTACATAGCATAGCATACTTTATAGAACCTATGACTGAGGCATAGGGAATGACTTTTCATTTTATTTCTATTTTCTGTCGTGGTCGGATTTTGAGTCTTTACTCAACTTCACACCTTGCAACACAGGCAACAACTCCTTCTTTGACTTTTCCATTTTGAACTACTTCAAAATCTTGTCAAGGTATGTACTCATTGAAAATATATCAAGCGTCTTGATCTATCTCTATAGATCTTGATGCTAAATATGTAAGTAGCTTCATCGAGGTCTTTATTTGGAAAACTCTTTTCAAACACTCCTTTATGCTTTCCAGAAAATTCTACATTATTTCCGATCAACAATATGTCATTCGCATATACTTATCAGAAATGTTGTAGTGCTCCCACTCACTTTCTTGTAAATACAGGCTTCACTGCAAGTCTGTATAAAACCATATGCTTTGATCACTTTATCAAAGTATATATTCCAACTCCGAGATGCTTGCAACAGTCCATAGATGGATCGTTGAAGCTTGCACACTTTGTTAGCACCTTTAGGATTGACAAAACCTTCTTGTTGCATCATATACAACTCTTCTTTAAGAAATCCATTAAGGAATGCAGTTTTGACATCCATTTGCCAGATTTCATAAAATGTGGCAATTGTAACATGATTCGGACAGACTTAAGCATCCCTACGAGTGAGAAAATCTCATCGTAGTCAACATCTTGAACTTGTAGAAAACCTTTTGCGGCAATTCGAGCTTTGTAGATAGTAACAAAACTATCAGTGTCCGTCTTCCTCTTGAAAATCTATTTATTCTTAATGGCTCACCGATCAACGGGCAAGTCAATCAAAGTCCATACTTTGTTCTACATGGATCTCATCTCAGATTTCATGGCTTCAAGCCATTTCACGGAATCTGGGCTCATCATCGCTTCCTCGTAGTTCGTAGGTTCATCATGGTCAAGTAACATGACCTCAAGAACATGATTACCGTACCTCACTGGTGCGGAATGTATTCTGGTTGACCTACGAGGTTCGGTAGTCACTTGATCTGAAGTTTCATGATCATCATCATTAACTTCCTCACTTACTGGTGTAGGAATTAGTGGAACTGATTTCAGTGATGAACTACTTTCCAATAAGGGAGCAGGTACGATTACCTCATCAAGTTCTACTTTCCGCCCACTCACTTCTTTCGAGAGAAATTCCTTCTCTAGAAAAGATCCATTCTTAGCAACGAATATCTTGCCTTCAGATCTATGATAGAAGGTGTACCCAACAGTCTCCTTTGGGTATCCTATGAAGACGCATTTCTCCGATTCGGGTTCGAGCTTATCAGGTTGAAACTTTTTCACATAAGCATCATAGCCCCAAACTATAAGAAACCACAGCTTAGGTATCTTGCTAAACCACAGTTCATATGGTGTCGTCTCAACAGATTTAGATGGTGCCCTATTTAACGTGAATGCAGCTATCTCTAATTGTGAGTGCATCTAGTGCCACCCCTAGTTGGTTTTGGAGTATTGACGACAAACCTGGTTGAGGGACTAATGTGTTTGTGAGAATTGCAGGATAACACAGGTAGTAGTCCCTCATTGATTCGGTTTACCTACCGGAGATGCCCCTAAAAATGTGTGAAGACATTGAAGATGATGGTGGTATGTGAAGATATTCACATTGAAGACTATGACATGAGAAGACATCGCATGAAGTCTTTGGAGCGCGAAGACATAGTTGTTTCGTAGTTTTATTTTCTTCTTTGTTGAGTCATAGGAACCACCGTACTGTTAAGTGGGGTCCAAGTGAACAAAGTCAGAGTGACTAAAGTGATGCTCAACCAATTCCTATGTCTTCAAGCGAAGACAATGACAGCAAATCTTATCCAAAGCTGGATGAGTCAGCTTTACTTGTAGCCCAAGTCAAGCTGCCGCGTGTGTTTGAAATCTGACCGTTGGAACACGTGTCAGTTCCTTAGTGACCCAGGGTCATTTCGGACAAATCAGGCCGGGTTGCCTAGTGGCTATAAATAGCCCACCCCCTACACCATAAATTGGCGGCTGCTTAGAGTTAGTGCACGGCTTTTGTCATTTGAGAGCAACCCACCTCCGAAGCATTTGAGAGAGAGATCCTTGCGAGGATAAAGCCCAAAACACCCAGAGCCCAAAGAGTGTTTGGCATCACTGAAGTCTTTTTGTCCGCGTGATCTGAAGACTTGTTACACTTGAGGACTGTGAATCCTCCAGCCAGTTAGGCGTCGCGTTCTGAGCATCCAAGAGTCATTGTGGATCACCGGTGAACGAAGTCTGAAGGTTCGGAAGTCTACCGTGAAGACTTACCTGGGTGATTGGGCGAGGACTGGGTGTCCTTAGCTCAAGGGGAATAAGGTGAAGACACGGTCTTCTAAGTTAAATCTCAGCCTCCCTAACCAGACGTACAGTTGTCACAGCAACTGGGACTGGTCCAACAAATCCTTGTCCTCACCAAGCGACTGGTTCTATCTTCTCCCTCTCTTTATTTACAGTTTGTCTTCGTGAAGTCATTGCCTGCCTGTGTTACCTGTTTGACTTCACTATGTGACTTCTATTGTTGTCTGGCTTCATACTATCTTCCATCCTGATCATCACTACCTAGACGCTATTAGTCTTCATGCTTTCACTTCATTGAATACTTGACTATGGCTTGCCTAGTGTAGTCTACCTTCTGCTGCATGTCAATAGGTTCATTTCTACTATTTGTCTTCGAAACTCCCATGTTTTGAAGACGTTCATAAAAATCGCCTATTCACTCCCCCCCCCTCTAGTCGATAAATAGCACTTTCAATTGGTATTAGAGCAAGGTACTACCTTGTTCTGTGTGATTTAGTTTAACCACCTGGAGTTTTAGCTATGTTGACTGCAGGGATAATCAAAGTCTCCGCTGCGTGCCCTGTCTTCGATGGCACTGATTACTCCTACTGGAAGAATAAGATGCGCATGCATCTTGAAGCCATTGATGTCGATCTATGGTATGTCGTCAAGAACGGCGTTCCCAAGACTGGTGAAGGTGTCACCCCTGCTGATGTCAAGAAGTTCGTTCAACTGGATTCTACTGCCAAGAACATCATCTGTGGTCATCTGACCAAAGGACGGTATGGCCGTGTGAGTGCTCTGGAAACGTCGAAGCTAGTCTGGGACTGGCTCTCCAAGGTCAACGAAGGTGTCTCAACCCAGAGAGATCAAAGGATCAGTGTCCTTCGCAACCTCTTCAACCGCTTCAATAGAAACGACAATGAGAATGTTCAGCTCACGTTTGATTGCCTCACTGACATCACAAATGATCTTTGCTCTCGGCGCCACTGAGATCACCAAGCATGAAATCGTCAAGACACTCCTGAGATCACTTGACAGCTCGACACCCTAGCCCTGATGATTCAAGAACGCCCTGACTTCAAGACACTCGATCCGTCTGACATACTTGAGAGGCTCAACACACATGAGTTTCAGCTATCTGAGAAAAGAGATATCTATGGTCCCAACTATGGCTGAACTTGCGCTTTGAAGGAAAAAGCTGCTTCCTCATCTGAAGAAGAATCTGACTGCAGTTCTGGTGATCCTGAAGACATTGGAAAGGAGCTTGTTATGCTTGTGAAGAAGTTCTAGAAATTCACCAAGAAGAAAGGCTTCAGAAAGTCTTCACGATCCAGCTCAAGAAATGATGAAGCCTCTGCTCATGATCACAAGAAGAGAACATGCCACAAGTGCAAGAAACCTAGTCACTACATCTCTGAGTGTCCACAGTGGGACAATGAAAAATATGATTCTGATGACAAGAAGAATAAGAAATCCTCAAAGTCTTCTTCCAAGTCTTCATCAAAGTCTTCATCACACAAGAAGAGCTCATCTGGCAAGGCTCGTGCTTTTGTTGGCAAGGAGATGGATTCAGAGGAGGAGTCTGCTTCTGAGGAGGCGGAGGTGGAGTCTGAGGAGGAGTCCGACTGTGGCATTGCAAGTCTGGCTCTAGCTACAGCCTATGTTGCCAAGTCCATCTTCAACACTGAAGAAAATGGCTCTGTCACCTATGCTGATGCTAATGACAAGGATGACTCTGCTCCCACCTACTTCTTCATGGCACGTGGTGCCAAGGTAAACTCACGCGATGCTTACTTTCAAACATCAAGTGAAGATGACTCTGATTGTGAATCCAAACCTAGCTACAAAACACTTGCTAAATTGCAACTGAACAACAGAAAGCTATGGAACATATTCAAAAATTGTTAGACAAAAGTAATGACCTGTTGGACGTGGAAATGACCCGATCTCAGTCCTTAGTTGAAGACATAAAAAATCTTCATGTTAAGTATGAGGAACTTGAAAGTCGTCATGAAACGCTCTCAACAACTCATGAAAAGATTTCCTATGATTATCTTCAAAGGAAGCAAGAAATTGAGAGCAATTCATGAAGATCTTCAAAAACAAAACGAGTCACTTCGCACTCAACAGACCAGTCCCGCTCAGGAAGGATTTGAACCACCATGTCTAAAATTCCTTGAGCGTGATAACGCTACTTCTGTTGCTGAATGTTCTACTGCTGCTACTGTTGCAATCTCTTCAACTGTTGATGTGGTAACTAACCCCTCTGCTGAGGATGCCACTGCTATTGCTGATGAAAATGCTAGGTTGAAGACATTGCTTGAGACAGGGATGTACAAAAGTCTCAAAGGGCATCAAACACTATGTGATGTCCTCAAAAAGCAGATTCTGAACCGAAACCCTAGGAAAGAGGGTGTTGGGTTCGAGAGGAAAATGAATGTTGATGGTTCTTACTGGAAGCCTGAGAAGTACCCCCAAAACCACATGGGTTGCTGCAAAGGAACCTTCAGTGGATCCATCCACCCTATCTGGCTTCACTTGTGCTAACCCTATTATCATTGATGAATCCTTTGATGCAAACTATAAACTGTTTAAGAATCAGAATGATGAAGTGTTTGCCAGGTATATTGGTACTAACTGCAGGAATGGGCCACCTATGAAGAAAATCTGGGTGCCCAAAAATTGTCTGGAGAATCTTCCTGTGAATGTCGTCATGACACCACAAGGGAAGAAGAAAAACCCCATACCAAAGGCTTCATATGGTCCAAAGGCTTCATACAGACACAAGACTCACCTGAGTCACCCTAACGTCAATGTTTTGTAGGAAAATCATACTCAAACTTATGAATATGAGCGTGTATCATCAAACCGCTATGTTCATAAGACTAAGAACTACTCTGCTTATTCATATGAGTACTATTCGCCTCCTGCAAGGCTATTTGCTAGGGCTCCAAAGCCGAAGTTCTCAGATGCTGCACTTAGACTCATTGCTTCTAAGCCACCCCTGAAGATGTGGGTGGCTAAGAAAAAATGACTTTCTTTTGCAGGGAAAGGTCTCCAGCCGGAAATCAAAGGCGTTAGATGCTATTGCTGGGGACCTAAAACATCTTGTTGGCTGCAAGATAAAATGCCCAAATGGTCTCACTATGTATTTTGTTCATGAATCGCTTGCCATTCATCCTATCAGTCCTAATCTTGATCTGAGCTTTGATAATCTTCTTGTGCGTCAAATGTTTATGCTTCACAATACTCTTGGTGAAGCCTATCCCCCTAACTGTACTGTAGGGTATGACACCTCATGCTTCAGAATGGATTATGGACAGCGGATGCACTAATCATATGACTGGTGATCGAAGTCTTCTCATGGACTCAACCTTACGTCCATCTGACAAGAGTCACATCACATTTGCTGACACTGGTAAAAGCAAGGTATTGGGTCTAGGTAGAGTTGCAATCTCAAAGGATCAGCACATGGATAAAGTGATGCTTGTTGAGTCCCTTGGCTTCAACTTAATGTCTGTCTCAATGCTTTGCGATTTGAACATGATTGTGATATTTGGAAAATATCGTTGCCTTGTTCTAATGGAATCTGACAAGTCTCTAGTCTTTGAAGGGTATCGGAAAGATGATTTGTACATGGTAGATTTCTCAGCAGGACCACAACTTGCCGTATGTCTTCTTGGAAAAGCTTTAGAGTGCTGGCTCTGGCATCGGAGGCTAGAGAGTGCTGGCATGAGGAACTTGCATACTCTCGCAAAGAAGAAGCACGTCATAGGCATAGAGGGCGTCAAGTTCAAGAAGGATCACTTATGCGGTGCCTGCAAAGCTAGAAAGATGACGAGGGCCAAGCATCCCTCGAAGACAATCATGACAACAACTCAACCCTTCAAACTGCTACACATGGACCTACTCGGCCCTACTCACTACTCTACTCTGACTACCACTGCTTGTCTCTATGGCTTCGTCATTGTTGATGATTATTCAAGATATACATGGGTGCACATAATCCTCTACAAGACTGAAGTGCAGGATGTCTTCAGACGCTTCGCCAATCGTGCCATGAACAACTATGGCGTCAAGATCAAGCATATCAGAAGTGACAATGGCACAGAGTTCAAGAACACCGGCCTCAACCTTTACCTAGATACATTGGGCATCACTCATGAGTTCTCAGCTCCGTGCACACCTCAGCAAAATGGCATCATGGAGCGCAAGAACAGAACACTCATTGAGATGGCTCGGGCAATGCTTGATGAATACAATACTCCAAGAAAGTTCTGGCCTGAAGCTATTGATACTGCATGCCATGTCATCAACCGTGTTTATCTTCACAAGCTTCTGAAGAAGACATCCTATGAACTCCTTACTGGTAAGAAGCCAAATGTCAGTTACTTCAGAGTATTTGGTGCTAGGTGCTGGATCAAGGATCCACATCACACTTCAAAATTTGCACCGAAAGCACATGAAGGTTTTATGCTTGGTTACGGAAAGGACTCACACTCCTACAGAGTCTTCAACCTCTTTCACTATAAAGTGGTTGAAACTATGGATGTGCGGTTCGATGAGAGTAACGGATCGCAAAGATAGCACCTGCCAAATGTGCTAGATGAAGTTCCACCTAGTGAATCCATCAAGCTTATGGGAACTACAGAAATCATACCGTCTGAAGCTCAGGCTGAAGAGGAACTTATCATTTCTGCACCTAATCAACCTGAAGACAATGCTCAGCCTGAAGACAATCCTCCTAATGATGACAATGATTAGCAAGAGCAAAATCTTCGTCCAGTTCATCCTCGTGTTGCAAATGAAATACAGATTGAGAAGATAATTGATAGCATCAATGCACCTGGTCCACTCACTCATTCAAGAGCAACACAGCTAGCAAATTTCTGTGGGCACTTTGCGTTTGTCTCAATATTTGAACCCAAGAAAGTTTTTGAAGCCTTCATGGAACCTGAATGGATTCAAGCTATGCAAGAAGAGCTTCAACAGTTCAAGATGAACAATGTGTGGAAATTGGTCAAGCGTCCAGATCCTCGTAAACACAATATCATAGGCACTAAATGGATATATCGCAACAAGAAAGATGAGCATGGTCAAGTTGTCAGAAACAAGGCTCGTCTCGTTGCTCAAGGATACACTCAAGTTGAAGGGATTGACTTCGATGAAATATTTGCTCTCATGGCTAGGCTTGAAGCCATTCGCATACTGCTAGCCTACGCAAATCATCATAACATCCTTCTATATCAAATGGATGTGAAGAGTGCCTTTCTCAATGGCAAGATTGAAGAAGAAGTGTATGTTGCACAACCGCCTGGCTTTGAAGATCCAAAACATCCTGATATGGTACACAAGCTCAATAAGGCACTATATGGCCTCAAACAAGCCCCTCGTGGTTGGTATGACAGACTCAAAGATTTTCTGAAGAGCAAAGGCTTCAAACCTGGTTCCCTGGATCCCACACTCTTCACGAAGACATAAGATGGTGAATTGTTTGTGTGCCAAATATATCTGGATGACATTATCTTTGGCTGCACTAATTAAAAATACAATGATGAGTTTGGACACATGATGCAAGAGCAGTATTAGATGTCCATGATGGGTGAGCTGAAGTTCTTCCTTGGTCTTCAAATACGTCATCAAAGCAACAACATCTTCATATCTCAAGAAAAATATCTCAAAGACTGCCTGAGGAAGTTTGGAATGCAAGATTGCAAAGGATACACGACGCCCATGCCAACCAAAAGTCATCTGGGTCCTGACGCAAATGGTATAAAGAGTTTGATCAAAAGGTATACCGCTCCATGATTGGTTCTTTACTTTATTTATGTGCATCTAGGCCAGATATAGTGCTTAGTGTTTGCATGTGTGCCTGATTCCAAGCGGCACCAAAGGAATCGCATCACTTAGCTGTGAAGCGAATTATTCGATATTTGGCCTACACCCCAACATTAGGATTGTGGTATCCAAAGGGCTCAGAGTTTGATCTAGTTGGATTCTCGGATGTTGATTATGCTGGTGACAAGGTGGATCACAAGTCTACATCAGGCACATGTCACTTTTTGGGACAATCACTTGTTTGTTGGTCTTCAAAGAAGCAGAACTATGTATCTCTCTCCACTGTTGAATCTGAATACATTGCTGCTCGATCTTGCTGTGCTCAGCTTCTATGGATGAAGCAAACACTCAAATACTATGGCATCCATTTGAAGCAAGTACCACTCTACTGCGACAATGAAAGCGCCATCAAGATTGCCAACAACCCAGTTCAACACTCGAAGACAAAGCACATTGAAATTCGTCATCACTTTCTCAGAGATCATGTCATGAAGGAAGATATTGATATCATTCACGTCAACACTGAAGAGCAACTGGCAGATATCTTCACAAAGCCCTTGGATGAGAAAAGGTTTTGCAAGTTGTGGTGTGAGCTAAATATCTTGGAATCCTCAAATGTCCTGTGATTAGGCACACATCCTAACACTTATGCATGTTGATGAATTAGATGTGCAACACACGAAGTAACGTATATCTTCAATTAATGAAGACTTACACTCTAAGTGTGAATACATTAACGCGGAATTTGACTTCGGAGCGCCGCGATAATTGTGCGCCTTGTCTGGGTCTAATACTTCCTATACGGTGGGTAATGCCACCACCAAACTTTCATTTGGAGTGTTTTCTACTAGCGTTACATTTGCAAAGTCTTCGCATTTGGTTTGTCTTCAATATTGACATGACTTCATGTTTATCTTCACAATGTTGATTTGGTCTTATTCTGATATATACATATATTAGTGTTCTGTCCTCTACAACATTCACTTATAGCTATGTCTTCTCGTTTGAATCTTTTGAACTAAGTGAATGTGATCAGACCCTAACCTCACTATGCTTCCTTCTCAAATCTATCTATCCAAATCATATGCATTCTATTCAAACCATCGAATGTCTTCTCTGCGTCCTTGTCAGCAGAAGATACAGAGGCAAACATTAAATCTGTTTTAAATGCTCAATCCTTATTGCCTGAAACCCGGAGAAGCCGGAACGACCACCCGACAGTCCAGGCATGCATGGGAACATGGAACAACTTCCAATGTGTTGCATGTTCGCCACATGTCCCTCAGATGTGAACCGCCAGGGGCACCTGCGTAATTGCGTTGTGTTGTCCCTCTCCCTATAAATGCACATCACATCACGGTCAAAATCTTTCTTCCACCTCTCCACCTCAGACAAACCCTAGCGCCACCGCTAGCTCTCAACGACGCTGGCGACGAAGCGCTTAGCTGCCGTGACCTCACCGACGCCGTCCTCATGCCGGCCGCAGACATCATCTTCTCTGCCGCCGCCGTAGGTGTCCTCCGTCGCCAAGTTAGGGCACAGAAGATCGAACTGCTCGGCCTCATCTTCTACTCCGTCTAGCAGTTCATCGTGTGGTAAATTAAAACTCTCTTTTTACTGTCTTTTTGATCCGATGGATTCATCTTTCCTTACCAAAAGTAGTTTCTGCCTCCACAAATTTGGATATATCCTGTTCTGCATCTCATAATATGCCTAGTATATTCACTTATGCTTCACACATAGTTAGATTCCTCACTTGTACCAATTCTTGGATTCGTACAAATCTGGAACCAACTCTCAACATATAAGTGAATGTCTTCATGCTATGAGGTCAATGTCTTCTAAACTGATTTATCTTCAAAATATTCTGAGAATGCATATGACCTCTTCCCCTTCCCTCGCATCTCTAATGCTGTCACAGGTACATGTCCGTGGGAGAATCCCTTGGTTCTCATAGTCTGCATTCATTTGTAGAATTCTTACAGCATCACATCAATTCTCCCAAAGATAGTTCCTGTCTGACCAGCAGACGGAAGCCTTTGACAGTTTTGAAGCCATTCAGTCTAAACTACATGGCCGCAGATAAGTCAGCAAGGAAGGGAGGCAGACAGCGCCGAGGGGGCACATCAATGGATTTGCCTGAAGATCTTTATGAGTTATACAAAACTGATCCTGAAGAGAACTATGGCCAACGCAAAACACGAATCCAATGGATTCGAAGATATTGGGCCGAGCAATGGTTCGAGTACAGATTCGTCACCAAGGAATATGCTGAAAAGAATGCCATCAAGCGTCCTTGGGGAGATATTCTCTATAAAAATCTTCAACCCAAGACTAAATATGAAGCTATTGCTCAGGGTTTCTACCCTTGCATGGTCCGTGGACCACAGCCTGCTGATGCCGACCCATCTTCTCTGCTATGGTGTCGTGAAGAGAATCTGTTCAAGCGCAACTACCAGTTTGCCAAGAACTCGGCCAAAGAGAACAAGAAGTCGCGGGTATTAAACTTCAACCCCGGTCCATCTGCTCCTCGTGCCGATGGCACACGCGATGCTGAACCCAATATTGTTGGGCCCTTCTACAACCTCGAGGGTCTCATAACTCACATCATGGTTCAAGGGGCAGCCGTGGATCACTCTGCAGATGACACTGATTCTAACGAAGCACCTGCACCACTGAAGCCTAAGAAGCAGAAGAAACCCAAGGCTTCGAAGCCCTCCACTGCACCAAAAGCTTTGCGAGTGAAGCCTCTGGCCACTGCTCCTCCTGCACCAAGTGTGCATTCTGAAGATCTCTCATGCATCTCCAAGTCTAAGAAGAAGAAGAAGCCCATGCAGACTACTGGTCAAGCACTGACCCCTGCCGCCGTTCTAAGGAATGAGAATGACGCCATTGATCTGTCTAGTGAAGACGATCTTGGCGATAATGCTCTTGAGCTTCTAATAAAGAGCAAGCAAGAGGCGGAAATCTTCAATGATCTTCCCCTCTTCGATGTGGACATCCTGAAAAAGTTCATTGACGAGTGGTTTGATAGCCCAAACCTCAGTTTTGATGATCTTCAGCTCCCTATTGGCCTCAGCGTCTCCTTCCATGGAGCCATTGCTCCTGAGCTGGCTCTAGCTCAGAGGATAGTTGAACTGAAGCACAAGATTGACTATGAAAAGGCTCAGTTCAAGAAGCACATGGCCAAGCTCAGTGTGCCAGACATCCAAAATTTCAAACAAATGATGCATGAGCTCAAGGAGGCGTTTCACAAGAAATGTGACGAAGCTAAAGGTTCTCGAGAGTGCATGAAACTCCCCGCTACCAAATGTGTTCAAGCTTACAACGAAGCTGGGAAGCGCAAAGCACTTGGGCATCCTGGCATCGACCCCAAGATGGATGCTAAGAAGAAGAAGCCTACTGTGGCCCCAACTGAAGCATCCAGGCGGGAAGAACCTCGCATTGTCTCCCCCGCCAGCATGACAGGCGTGAAGCCTAAGGTCCCCACAGTGGCTTTAGAGCTCAAGAAGACAAGAACAGCCGAAGCCAGAAAGCGCAAGAACAAGAACACCACAGATGATGCGCCACCAACCAAGAAGAGAAAGACCAAGAAGAAAAATCGGGCTGCTCCCACAGAGCCCCTTGTCGTCGAGCCAATTTCGGTTGCTCGCCCTGCGTCCGCACTCCAAGAGCGTCGCTTGACAGTTCATGAGCCTGCTTCCACAGAGGCTCCTGAAGCTGAAGACATTCCAGCTGTCGACCCCACCGCAGCTGAAGACATTGGTCCCCAAGACAATGTAGAAGATGATGAGGTCCTTCCTCAGATCGAGCACAACATGGTATCATCGCCTGTTCTCACGAACAGCGAGCTCATCAGCATTGGTTGTCCTTTGACGCCAATCGCTCAGGATGATTCCTGGGCTGATCACCCTCAAGTCTCCCCCCGTCAAGAAGAATCACCACGTACTCCCCCAACTCAAGTCACCACTCCGATGCTTGATGATGAAGACTTTGTGGCCCAGACAACTCCATCTCCACAAGCGTCGCCAGCAGTTCATAGGCTTCGCAAAGGACCAAGGCCACAAGTCACTCTTTCGAGTGTTCTAGAAGGAGAAGAGCACCACCACTCAGTCTCGCGACAAGTGTTTCCTGAAGCCTCTCCAACTGCGAACATCTCAGAGTCTGAAGCCAATGCTGCTGAAGACATTCCGGCTACATCAGCCAATGAACAATAAGAACCAAGAGAAGAAGAAGAACATGTTGCTACACCCCCGTCTAACCCTGAAGTTGTTCTCGAGGAGAACGTGTCCGACCCTCCAACTACTCAAGTGGAGGCTGACAATACTGAGGCGGCCACAAACAACTCAACTGAAGCCAATGACATTGTCATGGCCGAAGCTAATGTGGCGCCTGAAGCTAATGTGGTGCCAGAAGTGAATGCACCTAAAACCAATGTTGCACCTGATGCAAATCTGCAGCCTAAAGTTAATGCCACTGCCACTGCCACTGCTCCTGTACGGCCTCCAAGGCCACACACCATCGAGCAAGCATTTGATCGTGGTCAGTTGGTTACTGTCAGATGGCCCATTCTGGCTCCTCCACCTGCTGCCGGTCCGCAATTTGACTATCATGTAGAGCACAGGCCTCAGGTCCAGAAGCCGAAGCCAAGGCTGCCAAGGTTTCTAGGTACTGCAACTTCACCGGGATCTTTCAATGCAAATGGCTTCATTGCACACAACACTTTCTTTAATAGTAACAAGAACCCCTACTCCAAGCCAAGAATTTCATATGATCAGTTCTGGAGCTATCAGCAGCGCAGTTACTATTCATGTGTTGTCTATGATCAAGGGCGCATCTTTCCCCATATGCGTCTAGACAGTGAAGCTATTGCTGGACTGCCCTGCTTAGAAGAAGCTCTTGACTGTTTTCGTGATGCTGGTCTCCTGAACTTTGTGACTGATAAAGAGCATTGGAATGAAGAGCT
The DNA here is from genome assembly GCF_003073215.2 of Triticum urartu. NCBI lineage: Eukaryota > Viridiplantae > Streptophyta > Magnoliopsida > Poales > Poaceae > Triticum > Triticum urartu. Next base: position 155,061,075 of record NC_053022.1, on the reverse strand, counting down.
TCTGCTACAATTCTATGCTACCCTCCACATTCGCGGCTACAACAGGGATCCGAAGACTTGGATCCTTGAGTGGATGACAGGCAATACACACCACGAAGCCAAAGCTCTGGATATCATTGAGCTCACAGGCATGCCCACTCCAGGTGAAACTCTTTGAACCTGGTTGTCAGCTTCACCGCAATGCCTTGGAGAGCATTTTTCACAAGCCAGAGCCCAACATGAGCCAAATGCTGAGCATGATGAAGCCTCTACCACGTGATGCTGAATACCCAAGAGAATTCTTTGTTGAAGACCTAGAGTATCTGCCCCGAACGATCTATCATATCATAAGGTGAACTCTATGGCCCATCAAGGGACATTCTTCTGCAGGCTGCAGCGAAGCTTGAAGGAGCGATGAAGACATTGGTCTTTTATATCTTCAATGGCATCAACTTCAATGCTCAAGACTTCTTTATCAGGCAATTGGCTGCATCTGGCTCTGACCTCTTTGGTCTGAAATTCTACGCTCCATGGGTTATGCGCCTTATCAAGCTTCATTCAGCTGTCTACTATCAGCCTTCTGCACGCAACCATATGATATTTTTGCCAGAGGTTGACATGTCAGTTGAAGCCATATACCCAGAGCCTGCCAACGAGCCAATTTATCTTCACAATGCTGATCACCAGAGCTTCACCCAGCCCATTAAAGGAGTTCAGGCCATCACTCGTGTTTATCCTTTGGCTGGCAATACACGTGCACCTCACCGTGCCCATACTGAAGCCACTGAAAGCACTATTGCTCAAAGGCCTCGGAAGCGATCTTGTGTTCTCAATGACCGAGAGCTTCTCGTCGCCTTGCATCAACAACAGGATAAGCAGCACGACTGGCTCAAGCATCAAATGCAAAGCCTCTTGGTGGATGTCAATCGCATTTGCAACCTTGCCACCAAGAATGCCTTTGTCACTCATGAAACCTGTCGGAGGTCGTGGAAGAGCTTGACATTGCTCAGTGCTGAAGCTGATCTTCAAGATGATGGCTTCACCGAAAGATTCAAGTTTGAATCAACTCCTCCAAGGAATGTTGTCTTGCGTCACACTCCCTCACTTGAAGACTCTGACTATTCCTCCTCGGCTGCAACTGTTAATCCCAGAGTCATTGATGACCAAGATGATGCTACTTCACCACCTCCAACTTCGGCGCGTATCAACACTGCACCAAGTTCTTCTGCACCACCAAACCTCAACGACGACCCTGCTACTTCACCACCTACTCCTCATGGGAACGACTAGAAGCTCTATGTCTTCAAACCTTTTTGATCCTTACTGACAAAAGGGGGAGAAGGATATGAGTTGATAGTCTTCAAGCGGGTCCCTATGGGTGGTTGCTATACTTTTTGCCAAGTGTTTACAACTCTTTCTTTTGATACATTTGAGTTCTTTGAGTTGTAACACTTAAACTTGATGGTCGTCTGCAACTTTTTCTGTCATCTATGTGATGCAACGATAAATTCCGCATGTGCGACGATAAATCCCGCATGAAGTCATATTGCAGACGTCCATTTTTCATTATGCATGTCATTATCTTCGTTATATCTTATCATGCATGATGAATTGCCTTCATAAGTTGAAGAGGATCTCCACAAGTACAACCTGCCATGTGCATTTGCATTCCAAAAGCAAAATACATATATGCACATCTTCAGGGGGAGCCTTTTGCTACTTATGAAGACAATATCTTAATCCTTTACAATCTCACACACTTTTATCCCCGTTGAAAACTTCAACCAGTTTGTCATCAATCACCAAAAAGGGGGAGATTGTAAGTGCATCTAGTGCCACCCCTAGTTGGTTTTGGAGTATTGACTACAAACCTGGTTGAGGGACTAATGTGTTTGTGAGAATTGCAGGATAACACAGGTAGTAGTCCCTCATTGATTCGGTTTACCTACCGCAGATGACCCCTAAAAATGTGTGAAGACATTGAAGATAATGGTGGTATGTGAAGATATTCACATTGAAGACTATGACATGAGAAGACATCGCATGAAGTCTTTGGAGCACGAAGACATAGTTGTTTTGTAGTTTCATTTTATTCTTTGTTGAGTCATAGGAACCACCGTACTGTTAAGTAGGGTCCAAGTGAACAAAGTCAGAGTGACTAAAGTGATGCTCAACCAAATCCTATGTCTTCAAGTGAAGACAATGAGAGCAAATCTTATCCAGAGCTGGATGAGTCAGCTTTACTTGTAGCCCAAGTCAAGCTGCCGCGTGTGTTTGAAATCTGACCATTGGAACACGTGTCGATTCCTTAGTGACCCAGGGTCATTTCGGACAAATCAGGTCGGGTTTCCTAGTGGCTATAAATAGCCCAGCCCCTACACCATAAATTGGTGGCTGCTCAGGGTTAGTGCACGACTTTTGTCGTTTGAGAGCAGCCCACCTCCGAAGCATTTGAGAGAGAGAACCTTGCGAGGACAAAGCCCAAAACACCCAGAGCCCAAAGAGTGTTTGGCATCACTGAAATCTTTCTGTCCGCGTGATCTAAAGACTTGTTACACTTGAGGACTGTGAATCCTCCAGCCGGTTAGGCGTCGCGTTCTAAGCATCAAAGAGTCATTGTGGATCGCCGGTGAACAAAGTCTGTGAAGGTTTGGAAGTCTACCTTGAAGACTTACGTGAGTGATTGGGCGAGGACTGGGTGTCCTTAGCTCAAGGGGAATAAGGTGAAGACACGGTCTTCGGAGTTAAATCTCAGCCTCCCTAACCAGACGTATAGTTGTCATAGCAACTGGAACTGGTCCAACAAATCCTTGTCCTCACCAACCGATTGGTTCTATCTTCTCCCTCTCTTTATTTATAGTTTGTCTTCGTGAAGTCATTGCTTGCCTGTGTTAACTGTTTGACTTCACTGTGTGACTTCTATTGTTGTCTGGCTTCATACTATCTTCCATCCTGATCATCACTACCTAGCTGCTATTAGTCTTCATGCTTTCACTTCATTGAATACTTGACTATGGCTTGCCTAGTGTAGTCTACCTTTCGCTGCATGTCAATAGGTTCATTTCTACTGTTTGTCTTCGAAACTCCCATGTTTTGAAGATGTTCATAAAAATCGCCTATTCACCCCCCTCTAGTCGATAACTAGCACTTTCACTAATGCATAACCCCAAAACGATAGTGATAAATCGGCAAGAGACATCATAGATAGCACCATATCTAATAAAGTATGGTTATGACGTTCAGACACACCATTACGCTGTGGTGTTCCAGGTGGCGTGAGTTGTTAAACTATTCCGCAATGTTTCAAATGAAGACCAGACTCGTAACTCAAATATTCTCCTCCAGGATCAGATCGCAGAAACTTTATTTTCGTGTTATGATGATTTTCCACTTCACTCTGAAATTCTTTGAACTTTTAAAATGTTTCAGACTTATGTTTCATCATGTAGATATACCCATATCTGCTCAAATCATCTGTGAAGATCAGAAAATAACGATACCTGCCGCGAGCCTCAACACTCATTGGATTGCATACATCAGTATGTATTATTTCCAATAAGTCAGTTGCTTGCTCCATTGTTTCAGAGAACGGAGTTTTAGTCATCTTGCCCACGAGGCATGGTTCGCAAGCATCAAATGATTTATAATCAAGTGATTCCAAAATCCCATCAGCATGGAGTTTCTTCATGCGCTTTACACCAATATGACCTAAACGGCAGTGCCACGTATAAGTTGCACTATCATTATTAACTTTGCATCTTTTGGCTTCAATATTATGAATATGTGTATTACTACGATCGAGATTCAATAAACCATTCACCTTGGGTGTATGACCTCAGAAGGTTTTATTCATGTAAACAGAATAACAATTATCCTTGACTTAAATGAATAACTGTATTGCAATAAACATGATCCAATCATATTATGCTTTACGCAAACACCAAATAAAATTTATTTTAGGTTCAACACTAATCCCGAAGGTAAAGAGAGTGTGCGATGGTGATATTATCAACCTTGGAATCACTTCCAACTCACATCATCACCTCGCCCTTAACTAGTCTCTGTTTATTTTGCAACTCCCGTTTTGAGTTACTACTCTTAGTAACTGAACCAGTATCAAATACTGAGGTGTTGTTATAAACACTAGTAAAGTACACATCAATAACATGTATATCAAATATATACTTTTGTTCACTTTGCCATCCTTCTTATCCGCCAAGTATCTAGGGCAGTTCCACTTCCAGTGACCATTTGCTTTGCAGTAGAAGCACTCAGTTTCAGGCTTGGGTCTAGCTTTGAGCTTCTTCATGGGAGTGGAAACTTGCTTGCCTTTTCTTCTTTGAAGTTCCTCTTTCTTTCCCTTTGCCCTTTTCTTGAAACTAGTGGTCTTGTTAACCATCAACACTTAATGCTATTTCTTGATTTGTACCTTCACTGATTTCAGCATCGCGAAGAGCTCGGGAATTACTTTCGTCATCCCTTGCATATTATAGTTCATCACTAAGTTCTAATAACTTGGTGATAGTGACTAGAGAACTTTATCAATTACTATATTATCTGGAAGATTAACTCCCACTTGATTCAAGCAATTGTAGTACCCAGACAATCTGAGCACATGCTCACTGGTTGAGCTATTCTCCTCCACCTTGTAGGCAAAGTACTGTCAGAGGTCTCATACCTCTCGACACGGGCATGAGTATGAAATACCAATTTCAACTCTTAGAACATCTTATATGTTCTGTGGCGTTCAAAACGTTTTTAAAGTCCCAGTTCTAAGCCGTAAAGCATGGTGCACTAAACTATTAAGTAGTCATCATATCGAGCTTTGTCAAACGTTCATAACGTGTGCATCTGCTCCTGCAATAGGTTTGTCACCTAGCGGTGCATCAAGGACATAATTCTTCTGTGCAGCAATGAGGATAATCCTCAGATCGCGGACCCATTCCGCATCATTGCTACTATCATCTTTCAACTTATTTTTCTCTAGGAGCATATCAAAAAATAAACGGGGAGCTACATCACAAGCTAATGATCTACAACATAGATATGCAAAAACTATCAGGACTAAGTTCATGATAAATTAAGTTCAATTAATCATATTACTTAAGAACTCCCACTTAGATAGACATCCCTCTAATCATCTAAGTGATCACGTGATCCATATCATCTAAACCATGTTCGATCATCACGTGAGATGGAGTAGTTTTCAATGGTGAACATCTCTATGTTGATCATATCTACTATACGATTCACGTTCGACCTTTCGGTCTCAGTGTTCCGAGGCCATATCTGCATATGCTAGGCTCGTCAAGTTTAACCCGAGTATTCTGCATGTGCAAAATTGGCTTGCACCCGTTGTATGTGAACGTAGAGCTTATCACACCCGATAATCACGTGGTGTCTCAGCACGAAGAACTGTCACAACGGTGCATACTTAGGGAGAACACTTATACCTTGAAATTTTAGTAAGGGATCATCTTATAAAGCTACCGTCGTACTGAGAAAAATAAGATGCATAAAAGATAAACATCACATGCAATCAAAATATGTGACATGATATGGCCATCATCATATTGTGCCTTTGATCTCCATCTCCAAAGTACCATCATGATCTCCATCATTATCGGCACGACACCATGATCTCCATCATCTTGATCTTTATCAACGTGTCATCACATGGTCGTCCCACCAACTATTGCTATCGCATAGCGATGAAGTAAAGCAATTATATGGCGCTTGCATCTTATGCAATAAAGAGACAACCATAAGGCTCCTGCTAGTTGCCGATAACTTTAACAAAACATGAGCATCTCATACAATAAAATTTAGCATCATGTCTTGACCATATCACATCACAACATGCCTTGCAAAAACAAGTCAGACGTCCTCTACTTTGTTGTTGCAAGTTTTACGTGGCTACTACGGGTTGAGCAAGAACCGTTCTTACCTACGCATCAAAAACCACAACGCGGTATAGTGATTGCTTTTTGATCTTCAAAAAGAACAATATTCATTAAATCCGATTCAACTAAAGTTGGAGAAACTGACACCCACCAGCCACCTGTGTGCGAAGCACGTCGGTAGAACCAGTCTCGCATATGCATACGCGTAATGTCGGTCTGGGCCGCTTCATCCAACAATACCGTCGAATCAAGAAACAACTAGTGACGGCAAGCAATATGTATATACCCACGCCCACAACTCCTTTGTGTTCTACTCGTGCATATAACATCTACGCATAAACCTGGCTCGGATGCCACTATTAGGGAACGCAGTAATTGCAAAAAAAAATCCTATGCACACGCAAGATCATGGTGATACATAGCAACGAGAGGGGAGAGTATTGTCTACGTACCCTCGTAGACCGTAAGCAGAAGCATTATGACAACACGGGTGATGTAGTCGTACGTCTTCACGATCGACCGATCCTAGTACCGAAAGTACGGCACCTTCGCGATCTGCACATGTTCGGCTCGGTGACGTCCCACGAACTCACGATCCAACAGAGTGTCGAGGGACAGCTTCGTCAGCATGACGGCGTGATGACAGTGATGATGATGCTACCGGAACAGGGCTTCGCCTAAGCACCACTACGATATGACCGAGGTGAATTATGGTGGAGGGGGGCACCGCACACGGCTAAGAGATCAATGATCAACTTGTGTGTCTATGGGGTGCCCCCTGGCCACGTATATAAAGGATGGAGGGAGGAGGAGGTCGGCCCTCATAGGGCACGCCCAAAGTGTGGAGTCCTACTAGGACTCCCTAGTCCTAGTAGGATTCCACCTCCCACATGGAATAGGAAAAAGGGAAGGGAGAAGGAGAAGGAAGGAAGGGGTGCCCCCTTTCCCTAGTCCAATTCGGACCAGTCCATGGGGAAGGGGCGCGCCACCCTTGAGGTCTTTCTCTCCTTTTCCGTATGGTCCATTAAGGCCCAATACGAATTACCGTAACTCTCCGGTACTCCGAAAAGTATATGAATCACTCGGAACCTTTCTGATGTCCGAATATAGCCTTCCAATATATCGATCTTTACATCTCGACCATTTCGAGACTCCTCGTCATGTCCCCAATCTCATCTAGGACTCCGAACAAACTTCGGTACATCAAAACACATAAACTCATAATATCGATCGTCACCGAACATTAAGCGTGCGGACCCTACGGGTTCGAGAACTATGTAGACATAACCGAGACACGTCTCCGGTCAATAACCAATAGCGGAACCTGGATGTTCATATTTGCTCCCGCATATTCTACGAAGATCTTTATCGGTCAAATCGCATAACGATATACGTTGTTCCCTTTTTCATCGGTATGTTACTTGCCCGATATTCGATCGTCGGTATCCTCATACCTAGTTCAATCTCATTACCGGCAAGTCTCTTTACTCGTTCTGTAATGCATCATCCCGCAACTAACTCATTAGTCACAATGCTTGCAAGGCTTAGAGTGATGTGCATTACCGAGAGGGCCCAGAGATACCTCTCCTATACACGGAGTGACAAATCCTAATCTCGATCTATGCCAACTCAACAAACACCATCGGAGACACCTGTAGAGCATCTTTATAATCACCCAGTTACGTTGTGACGTTTGATAGCACACAAGGTGTTCCTCCAGTATTCGGGAGTTGCATAATCTCATAGTCAGAGGAACATGTATAAGTTATGAAGAAAGCAGTAGCAACAAAACTAAATGATCATTATGCTAAGCTAACGGATGGGTCTTGTCCATCACATCATTCCCTAATGATGTGATCCCGTTCATCAAATGACAACACATCTTTGATTAACGAGCTAGTCAAGTAGAGGCATACTAGGTACACTCTGTTTGTCTATGTATTCACACATGTACTAAGTTTCCGGTTAATACAATTCTAGCATGAATAATAAACATTTATCGTGATATAAGGAAATATAAATAAAAACTCTATTATCGCCTCTAGGGTATATTTCCTTCAAAATCCTCATTGGTCCCAGTTGTTAACAGGTTGTCGGGTCCAAACCGGAACCCGATAGCTTAACGGTGACCCGTTACGATGGATGCCACGTGCCGGTTACCCTTGATGAAAGCACTTCTATGACGCGTTATTTATTGTCATGGAAGTGGACACTTCCGTGTTGATAATTTTGGTAATGTCATGGACACTTCTACGACAGCACAGGTATGAATATCTTGATTCTGTCATAAAATTGTCATGGATGTACATGCATGACAGAAAACGTGACCTACTGTGACAAACATGTATCATCATGGAAGTGTATTTTTTTGTAGTGAAAGGATGATGGAAGCTATGATTCCCTCACAAGTTGGGATGAGGCTCCGGGCTTAAAATAAAAAAAGGCCAAAGAGCCCCAAAAAAGAGGCCAAAGTGCCCAAAATAAAAAAAGAGAGGCCAAAGAGCCCAAATAAAAAAATGAGAGAAAAGAGAGAAGGGACAATGTTACTATCCTTTTCTACACTTGTGCTTCAAAACTAGCACCATGTTCTTCACGATAGAGAGTCTCCTATTTTATCCCTTTCATATACTAGTGGGAATATTTCAATATAGAACTTGGCTTGTATATTCCAGTGATGGGCTTCCTCAAATTGCCCTAGGCCTTCATGAGCAAGCAAGTCGGATGCACACCCACTTAGTTTTATTTTGAACAATTTCTTAGCTTGTCATCGGGGTTGTGCATGATGAAATACTTTGTGTGATGAAGATAGAGCATAGCCAGACCATATGATTTTGTAGGGATAACTTTCTTTGGCCATGTTATTTTGAGAAGACATGATTGCTTTATTAGTATGGTTGAAGTATTATTGTTTTTATGTCAATATTAAACTTTTTTTTCAATCTCATGGATCTTAACATTCATTCTACAATAAAGAAGATTACATTGATAAATATGTTAGGTAGCATTCACACTTCATAAATTCTTTCTTTTATCATTTACCTACTTGAGGACGAGCAGGAATTAAGCTTGGGGATGCTGATACATCTCCAACGAATCTATAACTTATGAAGTATTCATGCCTTGTTTGCAACAATTTTATATGGTTTTGGTATGATTTTATTAGAACTAACCTAGACTGACGTTGTTTTTAGCAGAACTACCATGGTGTCATTTTTTGTGCAGAAATAAAAGTTCTTGGAATGGGCTGAAAATTTACGGTGATTTTTTATGGACCAAAACAGACCCCCGAAGCACCAGAGCTGAGCCAAGAAGTGGAAGAGGAGTCCACAAGCCTGCCAGGCGCACCCCAGGGGGTGCCCTGAGGGATTGTGGGCCCCTCGGTCACCCCTCTGACTTGTTTCCAATGCGAAAAATTCTTATAAATATAGAAACCTACGAAAAGAACCCTAGATCAGAAGTTCCATCGCCGAAAGCCTCTCTAGCCATGAAAAACCAATTAGGAGCCCGTTCCGGCACCCGCCGGAGGGGGAAACCATCACCAGAGGCCATCTTCATCATCCCAACGACCACCATGATGAGGAGGGAGTAGTTCACCCTTGGGGCTTAGCGTATGTACTGGTTGAAGGAAATATGCCCTAGAGGCAATAATAAAGTTGTTATTTATATTTCCTTATATCATGATAAATGTTTATTATTCATGCTAGAATTGTATTAACCGGAAACTTAGTACATGTGTGAATACATAGACAAACAGAGTGTCCCTAGTATGCCTCTACTTGACTAGCTCGTTAATCAAAGATGGTTAAGTTTCCTGACCATAGACATGTGTTGTCATTTGATGAACGGGATCACATCATTAGAGAATGATGTGATGGACAAGACCCATCCGTTAGCTAAGCATTATGGTCGTTTAGTTTTATTGCTATTGCTTTCTTCATGACTTATACATATTCCTCTGACTATGAGATATGCAACTTCTGAATACCGGAGGAACACTTTGTGTGCTAGCAAATGTCACAACATAAATGGGTGATTATAAAGATGCTCTAAGGTGTCTCTGATGGTGTTTGTTGAGTAGGCATAGATCGAGATTAGGATTTGTCACTCCGAGTATCGGAGAGGTATCTCTGGGCCCTCTCGGTAATGCACATCACTATAAGCCTTGCAAGCAATGTGACTAATAAGTTAGTTACAAGATGATGCATTACGGAACGAGTAAAGAGACTTGCCGGTAACGAGATTGAACTAGGTATGATGATACCGACGATCGAATCTCGGGCAAGTAACATACCGATGACAAAGGGAATGACGTATGTTGTTATGCGGTTTGACCGATAAAGATCTTCATAGAATATGTAGGAGCCAATATGAGCATCCAGGTTCCTCGATTGGTTATTGACCGGAGATGTGTCTCGGTCATGTCTACATAGTTCTCGAACCCGTAGGGTCCGCACGCTTAACGTTCGATGATGATTTGTATTATGAGTTATGTTTTGATGACCGAAGTTTGTTCGGAGTCCCGGATGAGATCAGGGACATGACGATGATTCTCTAAATGGTCGAGAGGTAAAGATTGATATATTGGAAGGTTATATATGAACACCGGAATGGTTCCGATAAGGTTCAGGATTTTTTGGAGTACCGGGTGGTTACCGGAACCCCCCGGGAAAGTTATTGGGCCTAATGGGCCATAGTGGAGGAGAGGAGACATGCCACAGGAGGTGGGGGCGCTCCCCTTGCTCCAATCCAAATTGGACAAGGGAAGGGGCGCGTCCCCCCTCTTTCCTTCTCCTTCTCCCTCTCCCTCCTTTCCCCTTTCCCCCTCACCGTTGGAAGGAAAGGGGGCCGAATCCTACTAGGTTTGGAGTCCTAGTAGGACTCCCCCCCCCTTGGTGCACCTCCCCCTTGGCCGGCCTCCTCCTCCCCCCTCCTTTATATACATGGGCAGGGGGCACCCAAGAGCACAGCCGAGAATCTCTTAGCCGTGTGCGGTGCCCCCCTCCATAGTTTAACACCTCGGTCATATCGTCATAGTGCTTAGGTGAAGCCATGCACCAGTAACATCATCATCACCGTCGCCACGCCGTCGTGCTGACGGAACTCTCCCTCGACCCTCTACTGGATCAAGAGCTCGAGGGACATCATCGCGCTGAACATGTGCTGAACACGGAGGTACCGTACGTTCGGTACTTGGATCGATTGGGTCGTGAAGATTCGACTACATCAACCGCGTTACTAAACGCTTCCGCTTTTGGTCTATGAGGGTACATGGACACACTCTTCCCTCTCGTTGCTATGCATCTCCTAGTTAGATCTTGCGTGTTCATAGGATTTTTTTTGAATTACTACGTTCCCCAACAGTGGCATCCGAGCCAGGTCTATGCGTAGATGATATATGCATGAGTAGAACACAAAGAGTTGTGGGCGATAATAGTCATATTGCTTACCACCAATGTCTTACTTTTATTCGGTGGTATTGTTGGATGAAGCGGCCCAGACCGACATTACATGACCGCGTTCATGAGACTGGTTCTACCGACGTGCTTCGCACACAGGTGGCTGGCGGGTGTCTGTTTCTCCAACTTTAGTTGAATCGAGTTTGACTATGGCCGATCCTTTTTGAAGGTTAAAACAGCACACTTGATGAAAAATTGTTGTGGTTTTGATGCATAGGTAAGAACGGTTCTTGCTACAAGCCCGTAGCAGCCACTTAAAATTTGCAACAACAAAGTAGAGGACGTCTAACTTGTTTTTGCAGGACATGTTTTGATGTGATATGGTCAAGACGTGATGAGATATAAATTGTTGTATGAGATGATCATGTTTTGTAAAAGTTATGGCAACTGGCAGGAGCCTTATGATTGTCGCTTTATTGTATGAAATGCAATCGCCATGTAATTGCTTTACTTTATCACTAAGCGGTAGTGATAGTCGTAGAAGCAATAGTTGGCGAGATGACAACGATGCTACGATGGAGATCAAGGTGTCAAGCCGGTGACGATGGAGATCATGATGGTACTTTGTAGATGGAGATCAAAGGCACAAGATGATGATGGCCATATCATGTCACATATTTTGTTTGCATGTGATGTTTATACTATGCATCTTATTTTGCTTAGTACGGCGGTAGCATTATAAGATGATCCCTCACTAAAATTTCAAGATACAAGTGTTCTCCCTGAGTATGCACCATTGCTACAGTTCGTCGTGCCGAGACACCACGTGATGATCGGGTGTGATAAGCTCTATGTTCACATACAACTGGTGCAAGCCAGTTTTGCATGTGCAGAATACTCGGGTTAAACTTGACGAGCCTAGCATATGCAGATATAGCCTCAGAACACTGAGACCAAAAGGTCGAACGTGAATCATATAGTAGATATGATCAACATAGTGATGTTCACCATTGAAAACTACCCCATCTCACGTGATGATCGGACATGGTTTAGTTGATATGGATCACGTGATAATTTAGATGACTAGAGGGATGTCAATCTAAGTGGGAGTTCTCAAGTAATATGATTAACTGAACTTTAATTTATCATGAACTTAGTCCTGATAGTTTTTGCATATCTATTTAATTGTAGATCAACGGCCCGTGCTACTGTTCCCTTGAATTTTAATGTGTTCCTAGAGAAAGCTAGGTTGAAAGATGATGGTAGCAACTACACAGACTGGGTCCCTAACTTGAGGATTATCCTCATTGCTGCACAGCAGAATTACGTCCTGGAAGCACCGCTAGGTGCAAGACCCGCTGGAGGAGCAACTCCGGACATTATGAATGTCTGGCAGAGCAAGTTGATGACTACTCGATAGTTCAGCATGCCATGCTTTACGGCTTAGAATCGGGACTTCAAAGACGTTTTGAACGTCATGGAGCATATGAGATGTTCCAGGAGTTGAAGTTAATATTTCAAGCAAATGCCCGAGTTGAGAGATATGAAGTCTGCAACAAGTTCTATAGCTGCAAAATGGAGGAGAATAGTTATGTCAGTGAACACATACTCAGAATGTCTGGGTACCACAACCACTTGACTCAGCTGGGAGTTAATCTTCCTGATGATAGTGTCATTGACAGAGTTCTTCAATCACTGCCACCAAGCTATAAAGGCTTCATGATGAACTATAATATGCAAGGGATGGAAAAGACAATTCCCAAGCTCTTCGCGATGCTAAAGGCTGCGGAGGTAGAAATCAAGAAGGAGCATCAAGTGTTGATGGTGAACAAGACCAGTAGTTTCAAGAAAAAAGGGCAAAGGGAAGAAGGGGAACTTCAAGAAGAACAGCAAGCCAGTTGCTGCTCAAGGGAAGAAGACCAAGTCTGGACCTAAGCCTGAGACTGAGTGCTTCTACTGCAAAGGGACTGGTCATTGGAAGCGGAACTACCCCAAGTATTTGGCGGATAAGAAGGATGGCAAAGTCAAAGGTATATTTGATATACATGTTATTGATGTGTACCTTACTAATGCTCATAGTAGTGCCTAGGTATTTGATACTGGTTCTGTTGCTCATATTTGCAACTCGAAACAGGGGCTACAGATTAAACGAAGATTGGCTAAGGACCAGGTGACGATGCGCGTGGGAAATGGTTCCAAAGTCGATGTGATCGCCGTCGGCACGCTACCTCTACATCTACCGTCGGGATTAGTTCTAGACCTAAATAATTGTTATTTGGTGCCAGTGTTGAGCATGAACATTATATCTGGATCTTGTTTCATGCGAGATGGTTATTCATTTAAATCAGAGAATAATAGTTGTTCTGTTTATATGAGTAATATCTTTTATGGTCATGCACCCTTGATGAGTGGTCTATTTTTGTTGAATCTCGATTGTAGTGATACACATATTCATAATATTGAAGCCAAAAGATGCAAAGTTAATAATGATAGTGCAACTTACTTGTGGCACTACCGTTTAGGTCATATTAGTGTAAAGCGCATGAAGAAACTCCATGCTGATGGGGTTTTAGAATCACTTGATGCTTGCGAACCATGCCTCATGGGCAAGATGACTAAGATTCCATTCTCCGGAACAATGGAGCAAGCAAATGACTTATTGGAAATTATACATACTGATGTATGCGGTCCGATGAGTGTTGAGTCTCGCGGCAGGTATCGTTATTTTCTGACCTTCACAGATGATTTGAGCAGACATGGGTATATCTACTTAATTAAACATAAGTTTGAAACATTTGAAAAGTTCAAAGAATTTCATAGTGAAGTGGAAAATCATCGTAACAAGAAAATAAAGTTTCTATGATCTGATCGTGGATGTGAATATTTGAGTTATGAGTTTGGTCTTCATTTGAAACAATGTGGAATAGTTCCGCAACTCACGCCACCTAGAACACCACGGCGTAATGGTGTGTCCGAACGTTGTAACTGTACTTTATTAGATATGGTGCGATCTGTGATGTCTCTTACCGATTTACCGCTATCGTTTTGGGGTTATGCTTTAGAGACGGCTGCATTCACGTTAAATAGGGCACCATCTAAATCCGTTGAGACAACACCATATGAACTGTTGTTTGGTAAGAAACCTAAGCCGTCGTTTCTTAAAGTTTGAGGTTGTGATGCTTATGTGAAAAAGCTTCAACCTGATTAGCTTGAACCCAAATCGGAGAAATGTGTCTTCATATGATACCCAAAGGAGACTGTTGGGTACACCTTCTATCACACAGCTGAAGGCAAGATATTCGTTGCTAAGAATGGATCATTTCTAGAGAAGGAGTTTCTCTAGAAAGAAGTGAGTGGGAGGAAAGTAGAACTTGATGAGGTAATTGTACCTTCTCCGAAATTGGAAAGTAGTTCATCACAGAAATCAGCTCTAGTGATTCCTACACCAATCAGTGAGGAAGCTAATGATGATGATCATGAAACTTCAGATCAAGTTAGTTGCTACCTCTTGAGCACTGCATTGGTTTTCCCTTGAAGAGGAAAGGGTGATGCAGCAAAGTACCGTAAGTATTTCCTCGGTTTTTGAGAACCAAGGTATCAATCCAGTAGGAGACTACACGCAAGTCCCTCGTACCTACACAAACAAATAAGATCCTCGCAACAAACGCGATAAAGGGGTTGTCAATCCCTTCACGGTCACTTACAAGAGTGAGATCTGATAGAGATAATAATGATAGGATAAATATTTTTGGTATTTTTATGATATAGATTGAAAGTAAAGATTGCAAAATAAACGGTGCAAGAAATAACTTGTTGACGGGAGATTAATATAATGGAGAATAGACCCGGGGGGCATAGGTTTCACTAGTGGCTTCTCTCAAGATAGCATAAGTATTACGGTGGGTGAACAAATTACTGTTGAGCAATTGATAGAAAAGAGAATAACTATGAGAATATCTAGGCATGATCATGTATATAGGCATCATGTCCATGAAAAGTAGACCGACTCCTGCCTGCATCTACTACTATTACTCCACACATCGACCGCTATCCAGCATGCATCTAGAGTATTAAGTTCATAAGAATAGAGTAACACATTAGGTAAGATGACATGATGTAAGGGATAAACTGAAGCAATATGATATAAACCCCATCTTTTTATCCTCGATGGCAACAATACAATACATATCGTTTCCCTTTTTGTCACTGGGATCGAGCACCGCAAGATTGAACCCAAAGCTAAGCACTTCTCCCATTGCATGAAAGATCAATCTAGTAGGCCAAACCAAACTGATAATTCGAAGAGACTTGCAAAGATAACCAATCATACATAAAATATTTCAAAGAAGAATCAAATATTGTTCATAGATAGACTTGATCATAAACCCATAATTCATCGGATCTCGACAAACACACCGCAAAAAGAGTTACACCGAATAGATCTCCAAGAAGATCGAAGAGAACTTTGTATTGAGATTCAAAGAGAGAGAAGAAGCCATCTAGCTAATAGCTATGGACCCGAAGGTCTGAAGTTAACTACTCACACATCGTCGGAGGGGCCATGGAGTTGATGTAGAGGCCCTCCGTGATTGATGCCCCCTCCGGTGGAGCTCTGGAAAAGGCCCCAAGATGGGATCTCTTGGGTACAGAAGGTTGCGGCGGTGGAAATAGGGTTTCGTGGTGCTCCTGGATGTTTTTTGGGTACATGAACATATATAGGAGGAAGAAGTAGGTCAGTGGAGCCATGAGGACCCACGAGGGGGGAGGGCGCGCCCAGGGGGTAGGCGCGCCCCCTACCTCGTGGCCACCTCGTTGGTTGCTTGACATCTACTCCAAGTCCTATGGATCACGTTTGTTCCAAAAATAACTCTCCCGAAGGTTTCATTCCATTTGGATTCCGTTTGATATTCCTTTTCTGCGAAACACTGAAATAGGCAAAAAAATAGCAATTTGCACTGGGCCTTGTGTTAGTAGGTTAGTCCCAAAAATAATATCAAAGTGTAAAATAAAGCCCATTAACATCCAAAAAAGATAATATAATAGCATGGAACAATCAAAAATTATAGATACGTTGGAGACGTATCAAGCATCCCCAAGCTTAATTCATGCTCGTCCTCGAGTAGGTAAATGATAAAAACATAATTTTTGATGTGGAATGCTACCTAGCATAATTCTCAATGTAATTCTCTTTATTGTGGCATGAATATTCAGATCCGAAAGATTCGAGACAAAAGTCTAATATTGACATAAAAATAATAATACTTCAAGCATACTAACTAAGCAATTATGTCTTCTCAAAATAACATGGCAAAAGAATGTTCATCCCTACAAAATCATATAGTTTGGTCATGCTCCATTTTCGTCACACAAGAATGCTCTCATCATGCACAACCCCGATGACAAGCCAAGCAATTGTTTCACACTTTAGTAATCTCAAACTTTTTTCAACTTTCACGCAACACATGAGTGTGAGCCATGGATATAGCACTATGGGTGGAATAGAATATGATGATGGGGGTTATGTGGAGAAGACAAAAAAGGAGAAAGTCTCACATCGACGCAGCTAATCAATGGGCTAGGGAGATGCCCATCAATTGATGTCAATGCAAGGAGTAGGGATTGTCATGCAATGGATGCACTAGAGCTATAATGTATGAAAGCTCAACAAAAGAAACTAAGTGAGTGTGCATCCAACTTGCTTGCTCACGAAGACCTAGGGCATTTGATGAAGCCCATTGTTGGAATATACAAGCCAAGTTCTATAATGAAAAATTTCCACTAGTATATGAAAGTGACAAAACAAGAGACTCTATCATAAAGATCATGGTGCTACTTTGAAGCACAAGTGTGGAAAAAAAAGGATAGTAGCATTGCCCCTTTTTATTTGTTTTTTTTTGGGCCTTCTTTTTTTCTGGCATTTCTTTTTTGGGGGGGATAATGCTCTATTAATGATGATCATCACACTTCTATTTATTTACAACTCAATGATTACAACTCGATACTAGAACAAAGTATGACTCTATACGAATGCCTCCGGCGGTGTACCGGGAAGGGCAATGAATCAAGAGTGACATGTATGAAAAATTATGAATGGTGGCTTTGCCACAAATACGATGTCAACTACATGGTCATGCAAGGCAATATGACAATGATGATGTGTGTCATGATAAACGGAACGGTGGAAAGTTGCATGGCAATATATCTCGGAATGGCTATGGAAATGCCATAATAGGAAGGTATGGTGGCTATTTTGAGGAAGATATAAGGAGGTTTATGTGTGACAGAGCGTATCATATCACGGGGTTTGGATGCATCGGTGAATTTTGCACCAACTCTCAAGGTGAGAAAGGGCAATGCACGGTACCGAAGATGCTAGCAATGATGGAAGGGTGAGAGCGTGTATAATCCATGGACTCAACATTAGTCATAAAGAACTCACATACTTATTGCAAAAATCTACAACTCATCAAAAACCAAACATTACGTGCATGCTCCTAGGGGGATATATTGGTAGGAAAAGACCATTGCTCGTCCCCGACCGCCACTCATAAGGAAGACAATCAAATAACACCTCATGTTTCACATTTGTTACACAATGGTCACCATACGTGCATGCTACGGGACTTGCAAACTTCAACACAAGTATTTCTCAAATTCACAACTACTCAACTAGCACACTCTAATATTACCACCTTTATATCTCAAAACAATTATCAAGTATCAAACTTCTCCTAGTACTCAGTGCACTTTTTATGAAAGTTTTTATTATACCGATCTTGGATGCCTATCATATTAGGACTAAATTCATAACCAAAGAAAATTACCATGCTGTTATAAAGGACTCTAAAAATAATATAAGTGAAGCATGGGAGATCAATAATTTCTATAAAATAGAACCACCACCGTGCTCTAAAAGATATAAGCAAAGCACTAGAGCAAAATTACCTAGCTCAAAAGATATAAGTGAAGCACATAGAGTATTCTAATAAATTCCGATTCTTGTGTGTCTCTCCCAAAAGGTGTGCACAGCAAGGATGATTGTGGTAAACTAAAAATCAAAGACTCAAATCATACAAGACGCTCCAAGCAAAACACATATCATGTGGTGAATAAAAATATAGCCTCAAGTAAAGTTACCGATAGAAGAAGACGAAAGAGGGGATGCCTTCTGGGGTATCCCCAAGCTTAGGCTTTTGGTTGTCCTTGAATTTTACCTTGGGGTGCCTTGGTCATCCCCAATATTAGGCTCTTGCCACTCCTTGTTCCATAATCCATCAAATCTTTACCCAAAACTTGAAAACTTCACAACACAAAACTTAAACAGAAAATCTCATGAGCTTCGTTAGTAAAACAAAACAAACCACCACTTAAGGTAATGTAATGAACTCTTTATTTATTTATATTGGTGTTAAATCTACTGTACTCCAACTTCTCTATGGTTCATACACTCAAATACTAGCCATAGGTTCATCAAAATAAGCAAACAACACACGAAAAACAGAATCTGTCAAAAACAGAACATTCTATAGTAATCTGTAGGTTTCGAATACTTCTGGAACCCCAAAAATTCTAAAATAAATTGATGGAAGTGACTAATTTATCTATTAATCATCTGAAAAAATAATTAACTAAATAGCACTCTCCAGTAAAAAATGGCAGCTCATCTCGTGAGCGCTAAAGTTTCTGTTTTTTACAGCAAGATCGCAAAAACTTCCCCCAAGTCTTCCCAAAGGTTCTACTTGGCACAAACACTAATTAAAAGCATAAAACCACATATAAACATAGGCTAGATGAATTATTTATTACTAAACAGAATCAAAAATCAAGAAACAAAAATAAAATTGGGTTGCCTCCCAACAAGCGCTATCGTTTAACGCCCCTAGCTAGGCATAAAGATTTCAATGATGCTCCCATGAAAGACAAGAATTGAATCACAAAGGGAGCATCATAAAACACGTGACAAACACATCTAAGTCTAACATACTTCCTATGCATAGGCATATTATAGGCAAACAAATTATCAAGGCAAGCAAAAACTAGCATATGCAAGGAAGCGGAAAGAAACAATAG
Source organism: Triticum urartu (assembly GCF_003073215.2). Classification (NCBI taxonomy): domain Eukaryota; kingdom Viridiplantae; phylum Streptophyta; class Magnoliopsida; order Poales; family Poaceae; genus Triticum; species Triticum urartu. The sequence goes on along the minus strand of NC_053022.1, from coordinate 155,041,727 downwards.
CAATCTCAACATATCGAAAGGTAATTTAATAACATGAAAATTTCCACAACCATATTTTCCTCTCTCATAATAATTACATGTAGGATCATAAACAAATTCAATAATATAGCTATCACAAAACATATTCTTAACATGATCCACATGTATGCAAAGTTGACACTTATCCAAAATAGTGGGATTAAAATTAATTAAAGTCATGACCTCTCCAAACCCACTTTTATCAAAAATTTCATAAGATTGAACATTCTCCAAATATTTGGGATCTAAAGTTGACACTCTTCCAAACCCACTTTCAATAATATTGCAAACACTATTATCAATCTCATATTCATCATGGGGCTTAAATAAATTTTCAAGATCAAAAGAAGAATCACCCCAATCATGATCATTGCAACAAATAGTAGTCATAGCAAAACTAGCATCCCCAAGCTTGAGGTTTTGCATATCATTAACACAATTGACATTAAGAGAATTTATAATAACATCGTTGCAATCATGCTTTTCATCGAAGGAACTATCAAGTATGGGTGCAATAGCAACGATCTCATGTTTAACATAAGGAACTATAGCAAATTCATCTTCATAAATATTGGCATCATGGCCACAAGAATAGCAAGCATCATTTTCATCAAGGGATATTTCAATCAAATCATCGGAATCATAATTATCTATAGATTCATGCATATCATTATTTTCTTCCGAAGCAACGGTAATTCTTTCAATAAATTCTTTGACATAGACATTATCAGCATAGTTTTCATAGCAATATTTAAGTATGCAAAAATTTTCAGATTCGTAAATAGTAATATCATACTTTTCAATCAAAGAAGCAACTTCATAAGCACCCATAAAAGCAACAAATTCTTCAATTTGCTCGATATCGTAGTAACTATAAACACCCTTATAAGATTTCATTATCATTAAACTCACATAGGTAGGGGAGGTGTTTTTTAGGGTTCTTAGAGCAACAAGTAAGATCACAAATTTCACAAAGATTCCAAGCATAACATAGCAATCTGTTCATTTGATCCCATAAGAGTCTCCCTTTTTCAGACAAACGGTGACGCACAAAATGAGCATGCTCGTCTAAAGATTTCCCATCAACTAGGCTAGTTGGGGTTTCAGCACGAGCGCATAAGGATCGAAGATGATCCAAGTAGAACACTTTAAGTGGATCCATAACAATAGATTTTTAGCAAGCAAAGATGCAAGAAAATAGAAGGCACATGGAAACACAAAGGAAGATACATACGGGAAGAAGGCGAATGGAAAAAAGGGCAAATAAAACGGCAAAGGTGATGTGGTGGAGAGGAAAATGAGAGGCAAATGGCAAATAATGTAATGCGAGGGATAAGAGTTTGTGATGGGTACTTGGTATGTCTTGACTTGTGCGTAGATCTCCCGGCAATGGCGCCAGAAATCGCACGTTGGCGGGAGATCGAATCTTGACTTGGTGTAAGCCTTCCCGGCAACGGCGCCGGAAATCCTTCTTGCTACCTCTTGAGCACTGCGTTGGTTTTCCCTTGAAGAGGAAAGGGTGATGCAGCAAAGTAGCGTAAGTATTTCTCTTATTTTTTGAGAACCAAGGTATCAATCCAATAGGATACTACATGCAAGTCCCTCGTACCTACACAAACAAATAAGAACCTCGCAACCAACGCGATAAAGGGGTTGTCAATCCCTTCACGGTCACTTACGAGAGTGCGATCTAATAGAGATAATAATGATAAGATAAATATTTTTGGTATTTTTATGATATAGATTGAAAGTAAAGATTGCAAAATAAATGGTGCCAGAAATAACTTGTTGACGGGAGATTAATATGATGGAGAATAGACCCGGGGGCCATAGGTTTCACTAGTGACTTCTCTCAAGATAGCATAAGTATTACGGTGGGTGAACAAATTACTGTCGAGCAATTGATAGAAAAGCGAATGATTATGAGAATATCTAGGCATGATCATGTATATAGGCATCACGTCCGTGACAAGTAGACCGACTCCTGCCTGCATCTACTACTGTTAATCCACACATCGACCGCTATCCAACATGCATCTAGAGTATTAAGTTCATAAGAACAGAGTAACGCATTAGGTAAGATGACATGATGTAGAGGGATAAACTCAAGCAATATGATATAAACCCCATCTTTTTATCCTCGATGGCAACAATACAATACGTGTCGTTTCCCTTTCGGTCACTGGGATCGAGCACCGCAAGATTGAACCCAAAGCTAAGCACTTCTCCCATTGCAAGAAAGATCAACTGATAATTCGAAGAGACTTGCAAAGATAACCAATCATACATAAAATATTTCAGAGAATAATCAAATATTGTTCATAGATAGACTTGATCATAAACCCACAATTCATTGGATCTCGACAAACACACTGCAAAAAGAGTTACATCGAATAGATCTCCAAGAAGATCGAGGACAACTTTGTATTGAGATTCAAAGAGAGAGAAGAAGCCATCTAGCTAATAGCTATGGACCCAAAGGTCTAAAGTAAACGACTCACACATCATCGGAGGGGCCATGGAGTTGATGTAGAGGCCCTCCGTGTCGATGCCCCCTCCGGCGGAGCTCCGGAAAAAGCCCCAAGATGGGATCTCTTGGGTACAGAAGGTTGCGGTGGTGAAAATAGGGTTTTGTGGTGCTCCTGGATGTTTTCGGGGTACATGAACATATATAGGAGGAAGAAGTAGGTCGGTGGAGCCACAAGGGGCCCACAAGGGGGAGGGCGTGCCCAGGGGGTAGGGGCCCCCTGCCTCGTGGCCACCTCGTTGGTTGCTTGACGTCTACTCCAAGTCCTCTAGATCACGTTTGTTCCAAAAATAACTCTCCTGAAGGTTTCATTCCGTTTGGATTCCGTTTGACATTCCTTTTCTGCGAAACACTGAAATAGGCAAAAAAACAGCAATTTGCACTGGGCCTTCGGTTAGTAGGTTAGTCCCAAAAATAATATAAAAGTGTAAAATAAATCCCATTAACATCCAAAACAGATAATATAATAGCATGGAACAATCAAAAATTATAGATACGTTGGAGATGTATCATTACTACAGAACCTTGTAGGTCAACTAGAGTACGATCCGCACTAGAGTGGTACTGTAATCCTGTTCTGGAGGTCATGTTACTTGACCATGACGAACCTACGAACTATGAGGAAGCGATGATGAGCCTAGATTCCGCGAAATGGCTTGAGGCCATGAAATCTGAGATGGGATACATGTATGAGAACAAAGTGTGGACTTTGGTTGACGTGCCCGATGATCGGCAAGCCATAGATAATAAATGGATCTTCAAGAAGAAGACTGACGTTGACGATAATGTTACTATCTACAAAGCTCGACTTGTTGCAAAAAAAATTTGACAAGTTCAAGGAGTTGACTATGATGAGACCTTCTCACCCGTAGCAATGCTTAAGTCTGTCCGAATCATGTTAGCAATTGCCGCATTTTATGATTACGAAATTTGGCAAATGGATGTCAAAAATGCATTCCTTAATGGATATCTTAAAGAAGAGTTGTATATGATGCAACCAGAAGGTTTTGTCGATCCTAAAGGTGCTAACAAAGTGTGCAAGCTCTAGCGATCCATTTATGGACTAGTGCAAGCCTCTCGGAGTTGGAATATATGCTTTGATAGTGTGAACAAAGCATATGGTTTTATCCAGACTTGTGGAGAAGCTTGTATTTACAAGAAAGTGAGTGGGAGCTCTGTAGCATTTCTAATATTATATGTGGATGACATATTGTTGATTGGAAATAATACATAATTTCTGGATAGCATAAAAGGATTCTTGAATAAGAATGTTTCAATGAAAGACCTCGGTGAAGCTACTTATATATTGGGCATCAAGATCTATAGAGATAGATCAAGACGCTTAATTGGACTTTCACAAAGCACATACCTTGATAAAGTTTTGAAGAAGTTCAAAATGGATCAGTCAAAGAAAGGGTTCTTGCCTGTGTTGCAAGGTGTGAAGTTGAGTCAGACTCAATGCCCGACCACTGCAAAAGATAGAGAGAAAATGAAAGTCATTCCCTATGCCTCAGCGATAGGTTCTATCATGTATGCAATGTTGTGTACCAGACCTGATGTGTACCTTGCTATAAGTTTAACAGGGAGGTACCAAAGTAATCCAGGAGTGGATCACTGGACAACGGTCAAGAACATCCTGAAATACCTAAAAAGGACTAAGGATATGTTTCTTGTTTATGGAGGTGACGAAGAGCTCATTGTGAATGGTTACATCGATGCAAGATTTGACACTGATCTGGATGAATCTAAGTCACAAACCAGATACGTATTCATAATGAATGGTGGAGCTGTCAGTTGGTGCAGTTCCAAGCAGAGCGTCGTGGTGGGATCTACGTGTGAAGCGGAGTACATAGCTGCTTCGGAAGCAGCAAATGAAGGAGTATAGATGAAGGAGTTCATATCTGATCTAGGTGTAATGCCTAGTGCATCGGGTCCAATGAAAATCTTTTCTGACAATACTGAAGCAATTGCCTTGGCGAAGGCCCAGATTTCACAAGAGAACCAAACACATCAAGAGACGCTTCAATTCCATCTGCGATCAAGTCAAGGAGGGAGACATAGAGATTTGCAAGATACATACGGATCTGAATGTTGCGGACCTATTGACTAAGCATCTCTCATGAGCAAAACATGATCAACACCAAGAATCCATGGGTGTTAGAATCATTACTATGTAATCCAGATTATTGACTCTAGTGCAAGTGGGAGACTCAAGGAAATATTCCCTAGAGGCAATAATAAAGTTGTTATTTATATTTCCTTATATCATGATAAATGTTTATTATTCATGCTAGAATTGTATTAACCGGAAACTTAGTACATGTGTGAATACATAGACAAACAGAGTGTCCCTAGTATGCCTCTACTTGACTAGCTCGTTAATCAAAGATGGTTAAGTTTCCTGACCATAGACATGTGTTGTCATTTGATGAACGGGATCACATCATTAGAGAATGATGTGATGGACAAGACCCATCCGTTAGCTAAGCATTATGATCGTTTAGTTTTATTGCTATTGCTTTCTTCATGACTTATACATATTCCTCTGACTATGAGATTATGCAACTCCCGAATACCGGAGGAACACTTTGTGTGCTATCAAACGTCACAACATAAATGGGTGATTATAAAGATGCTCTACAGGTGTCTCCGATGGTGTTTGTTGAGTTGGCATAGATCGAGATTAGGATTTGTCACTCCGAGTATCGGAGAGGTATCTCTGGGTCCTCTCGGTAATGCACATCACTATAAGCCTTGAAAGCAATGTGACTAATAAGTTAGTTACGGTATTATGCATTACATAATGAGTAAAGAGACTTTTCGATAACGAGATTGAACTAGGTATGATGATACCGACGATCGAATCTCGGGCAAGTAACATACCGATGACAAAGGGAATGGCGTATGTTGTTATGCGGTTTGACCGATAAAGATCTTCGTAGAATATGTAGGAGAAAATATGAGCATCCAGGTTCCTCTATTGGTTATTGACCGGAGATGTGTCTCGGTCATGTCTACATAGTTCTCGAACCCATAGGGTCCACACGCTTAACGTTCGATGATGATTTGTATTATGAGTTATGTGATTTGATGACTGAAGTTTGTTCGGAGTCCCGGATGAGATACAGACATGATGAGGAGTCTCGAAATGGTCGAGAGGTAAAGATTGATATATTGGAAGGTTATATGGGGACAGCGGAATGGTTCCGATAAGGTATGGGGATTCTTCGGAGTACCGGGAGGTTACCGAAACCCCCCGGGAAAGTTATTGGGCCTAATGGGCCATAGTGGAGGAGAGAAGACATGCCACAGGAGGTGGGGCACGGCCCCCTTGCCCCAATCCAAATTGGACAAGGGGAGGAGGCGCGTCCCCCCTCTTTCCTTCTTCCTCTCCCTCCTTTCCCCTTTCCCCCTCACCGTTGGAAGGGAAGGGGGGCCGAATCCTACTAGGTTTGGAGTCCTAGTAGGACTCCCCCCCTTGGCGCGCCTCCCCCTTGGTCGGCCTCCTCCTCCCCCCTCCTTTATATACGTGGGCAGGGGGCATCCAGAGCACAACCGATAATCTCTTAGCCGTGTGCGGTGCCCCCCTCCATAGTTTAACACTTCGGTCATATCGTCATAGTGCTTTGATGAAGCCCTGCGCCGGTAACTTCATCATCACCATCGCCACTTCGTCGTGCTGGCGGAACTCTCCCTCGACCCTCTACTGGATCAAGAGCTCGAGGGACGTCATCGTGCTGAACATGTGCTGAACACAGAGGTGTTGTACGTTCGGTACTTGGATCGGTTGGATCGTGAAGACGTTCGACTACATCAACCACGTTACTAAACGCTTCCACTTTCGGTCTACGAGGGTATGTGGACACACTCTTCCCTCTCGTTGCTATGCATCTCCTAGTTAGATCTTGCGTGTTCGTAGGAATTTTTTTGAATTGCTACATTCCCCAACACCAGTAGCTATGTGTTTTATCTCTCTCTCTCTCTCTCTGTCTCGTGTTCTTGATTTGGCACATTCTTGATGTACCGTGAGCTTTTTTACTATAGTTGGATCATATGGTGTTTCTCCCCCTCTATCTTCCTGTGATGAATTGAGTTTTACCTTTGAGGTTTCACTATTATCGGATTGAATACTTTTATGGATTTGAGAACACTTGATGTATGTCTTACGTCGTGGTGACAATGGCATGTTCTATTGATTCACTTGATGTATGTTTTGGCACTCAACTCACGGATTCCTGAGGTGACATTGGGGTAATCTATGCATAGGGGTTGATGCACGTTTTCATCCTTGTTTCTCCGGTAGAGATCTTGGGGCACTCTTTGAGGTTCTTTGTGTTAGATTGAATATTATGAATCTGAAGTTGTTTGATGCATATCATATAATTGACCCACAAATACTTGTGGTGACATTGGAGTATCTAAGTGACATTAGGGTTGATTGATGGGTTTTCATATGGTGTTCTTTTACTACGAACTCTAGGGATGTTTGTGACACTTATAGGGATGGCTCAATAGATTGATCGGAAAGAATAACTTTGAGGTGCTTTCGTACCCTACAAGTAATTTCATCTTATTTTCTCTGCGATAGGAACTTTGGAGTGACTCTTTGTCGCACTTTGAGGGATTGCCATATGATTTAATTATGTTATCATTATTGAGAGACTTTGCACTAGTGAAAGTATGAACCCTAGGCCTTGTTTTCAAGCATTGCAATACCTTTTTTGCTCACTTTTTTACAAGTTACCTTGATATTTTTATATGTTCATACCACAAAAACCCATATCTGCTATCCATATTGCACTTGTATCACCATCTCTTCGCCGAACTAGTGCACCTATACAATTTTCCATTGTATTGGGTGTGTTGGGGATACAAGAGACTCTTTGTTATTTGGTTGCAGGGTTGTTTGAGAGAGACCATCTTCATCCTACGCCTCCCACGGATTGATAAACTGACATCCACATAAGGGAAATTTGGTATTGCCCTACAAAACTCTGCGCTTGGAGGCCCAACACGAGTCTACAAGAAGAAGGTTGCATAGTAGACATCAAAAATCACGTCTTGACCATATCAGATCACAACATACCCTGCAAAAACAAGTTAGACGTCCTCTACTTTGTTGTTGCAAGTTTTACGTGGCTGCTATGGGCAACTAGCAAGAACCGTTCTAACCTATGCAAAACCACAACGGTGATTATCAAGTTTCTATTTAACCTTCTGCAAGGACCGCCGTAGTTAAATCCGACAACTAAAGTAGGAGAAACAGACACTCGCCATCCACCTTTATGCAAAACAAGTTGCATGTCAGTAGGTGGAACCGGTCTCATGTGCGTGGACATGTAAGGTTGGTCCGGGCCGCTTCATCCCACAATGCCGCCGAATCAAAATAAGACATTGGTGGGAAGCAATATGAACCTCACCGCACACAACTCCTTTGTGTTCTACTCGTGCATATCATCTATGCATAGACCTCACTCATGATGCCACTGTTGGGGAACGTTGCAGGGAAAACAAGAATTTTCTACGCACATGCAAGATCTACCCATGGAGATGTATAGCTATGAGAGGGGAGAGCATCTACATACCCTTGTAGATTGCTAAGCGGAAGCGTTTATCAACGCGGTTGATGTAGTCGTACACCTTAACGATCCGTCTCGATCAAGTACCGAACGTACGGCACCTCCGCGTTCAACACACATTCAGCTCGATGACGTCCTCACCTTCTCGATCCAGCAAGAGAGGCAAAGTAGTAGATGAGTTCCGGAAGCACGCCGACGTGGTGAAACTATTTCTGCAGGGCTTCGCCAAGCACAACAGATTTAGGACGGAGGACGAACTAGAGGGAGAGGGGGCGCCGGCACACGGCTTGGTGAATCATGGTGTCCCCCAGGGGCTAGCCCTGCTCCTCTATTTATATGTTGAGCCCCGGGGTCGCTTCTTCGAGAAAGCGCCTCCTCAAAGTCGGTTTGGAATGCAAGGAAGAGTCCTTCTCGGTTTCCAGTACTAGACGCCACGGTCCTCGGCGTCTGGCCCAGACGCCATGTACCTCGGCGTCTCGCCAGGGTCCCTGGCATCTTGTCCCTGACCTCCGCAAAACTTCCTTTTGCACCAACCTAAAGCCCCGTGGCCTTACCCCTTGGTCCAACCATATCATCTTATATATCAATCTTTACATCCGGACCATTCCAGAGCTCCTCGTCATGTCTGTGATCTCATCCGGGACTCGAAACAACATTCGGTCACCAACATACATAACTCGTATAATACTATATCGTCAACGAACGTTAAGCGTGCAGACCTTACGGGTTTGAGAATGATGTAAACATGACCGAGACGCTTCTCCGGTCAATAACCAATAGCGGGACCTGGATGCCTATATTGGTTCCTACATATTCTATGAAGATCTTTATTGGTCGAACCTTTATGACAAATACGTAGTTCCCATTATCCGTCGGTATGTTACTTGTCCGAGATTCGATCGTCGGTATCTTCATACCTAGTTCAATCTCATTACTGGTAAGTCTTTTTACTCGTTCCATAATACATCGTCTCGTAACTAACTCCTTAGTCACTTTGCTTGCAAGCTTCTTATGATGTTGTATTACCGAGAGGGCCCAGCGATACCTCTCCATCATACGAAGTGACAAATCCCAATCTCGATTCACACCAACTCAACAGACACCTTCAGAGATACATGTAGAGCATCTTTATGATCACCCAGTTACGTTGTGACGTTTGATAGCACATAAGGTATTCCTCCGGTATCCGAGAGTTGCATGATCTCATGGTCGAAGGAATATGTATTTGACATTTAAGAAAGCAGCAACAATGAACTTAACGATCATATGCTAAGCTAACGGATGGGTCTTGTCCATCACATCATTCTCCTAATGATGTGATCCCCTTATCAAATGACAACTCATGTCTATGGTCAGGAAACCTTAACCATGTTTTGATCAGTGAGCTAGTCTAGTAGAGGCATACTAGGGACTTGGTATTTGTTTATGTATTCACACATGTATTTAAGTTTACAATCAATACAATTCTATCATGAATAATAAACCTTTATCATGATTAAGGAAATATAGTAATAACCACTTTATTGTTGCCTCTAGGGCATACTTCCAACAAAGCTTGTGCTGAGGACTATGAAGAATGGTCTTGTGGAGGTAAGTCGTGATAAGACGTTGGCCTTTATCAGAACCCACATTGGCCCAATGCATGAGATACAGATCAAGGAAGCCAACTTCCTCATTCTCGAGTAATGGATTTGTAGCATGCTAGAGCGATCAAAGCCTCATTAAAGATGGCTTGACCACACTCTCAAACCCAAGATATATTTTATCAGCAGGGTACTCGCTGACAAATCCAAGGCCCTCTATAACATTGGCAGTGTAATACATCTCACCCATTCCTAACCTAACTACTACGTCTTCGTGTAGAATCTGAATTTTAACGCTTAGTGCACTCAACTTGTGTTGTGGTAACATCAATTCACCGGGCTTAAACATTTGCATGAAGCACCTACTGGTAGAAACATTCACCACATCTTCTCCTGGTTCCTTACTGGCGGTAGGTTCATTGGTTGATTTCCTCTTTCTCTTTCTACCCTTTTTACGACGCCGAGCTGAGGGGTCCGTAGAAGATGGCTCTTCGGAATCCATTTGTTGCGTTTGCTAAAATTTAGTGTGCAATTATGAGTCATGAAGCATAAAAAATGAAAGAAATATTCGACATGACCTTTGCTAAAAGTAGGACATAACGAGTACCAGAAATTCGGCGAAATGGAAATGAATCGACATTTCGCCAAAACATTGGCACTCATGTCAATACCTGCAAATATAAGCCAACGACACTACAATGGATCCTAGTTAAAAAATGAAAGAAAAAATTGACATGACCTTTGCTAAAAAGAGGACATAACGAGTGCCAGAAATTTGGCAAAACGGAAATGAATCAACATGTCGCCAAAACATTGGCACTCATGCCAATACCTACAAAATGTTCCTAATCTACTCATAGTTACCCTAAGCACAAATAACACTAAGACACACTACTCAAATTTAATCCATGCTAAATATCTATTTACCCAAACCCAACTTTGACCATACCGGAGAGGTGGCTCGATTGGTGTCCAAAGGCGGTGTGTGGTCTCCGATGTTGGTGGAGGAGGGCGTGATGTCTGGAGGGGTAGCCATCGCGGAGGAGCTTCGCGGTGGCGGTGGCAACAAGATGTCCCCGGTGTTAGAGGAGTCCATGCCCACGGCAGTGAGGAGGGCTGCGATGCAGCGTCGACGAAGGGGCAACAACGAGGGGCGCGGCGGCGACAAGAGGGCCGTGATGCCACGTCGATGAAGGGGCAGCAACGATTGGCGGGGAGGCAGCGAGGAGGAGAGGCAGCAACGAGGGCGCCGCCGTGAGTCAGGCGAGATGTAACGCCCTCGATGCGGCTATAGCTCCCACGTGTCGAGGCATGACTTAGAGACATAACCGCATTGAAAGCAATGTCGCAAGTTAGGCAATCTTCACAACATCCCATGTAATATAGATAATAAAAGGGGAGATACATAGTTGGCTTACACTCGCCACGTCAATCAAAGTACATAAATAGCATTACAACATTCAAACACTCATGGCCCGACTGCGGCGCCAAAATAAAAGATAAACCCAACATGCGACACGGTCCCGATCACCCCAACTGGGCACCACTACTGATCATCAGGGAAAGACACGTAGTATCGGCATGAGTCCTTGTCGAACTCCCACTTGAGCTCAAGCGTGTCATCTGGAACGGAATCATCAGGCCCTGCATCTGGTTTGGAAGTAATCTGTGAGCCACAGGGACTCAGCAATCTCGCACCCTCGCGATCAAGACTATTTAAGCTTAATAGGTAAGGCAAGGAAAAATATGTGGAGCTGCAGCAAGCGACTAGCATATATGGTGGCTATCCTGTTCGCAAAAGAGAGCCAGAAGAGGAGGCAAAGTGCGAGCGAGTAACTAGAGGACAACCTGCGCAAGCATTACTCCAACACCGTGTCCACTTCCCGGACTCCGCCGAGAAGAGACCATCACGGCAACTCACACAGTTGATTCATTTTAATTAAGTTAAGGTTCAAGTTATCTACAACCGGACATTAACAAATTCCCATCTTCCCATAACCGCGGGCATGGCTTTCGAAAGTTCATATCCCTGCAGGGGAGTCCCAACTTAGCCCATGACAATCTCTCACGGTCAACGAAGGAATAGACCTCCTCCCGAGACGTTCCGATCAGGCTCGGTATCCCGGTTCTTCAAGACACTTCGACAAGTTAAAACAAATCCAGCAACAGCGCCCGAATGTGCCGACAAATCCCGATAGGAGCTGCACATATCTCGTTCTTAGGGCACACTCAGATGAGACTAGCTACGAGTAAAACCAACCCTCAAGTTTCTCCGAGGTGGCCCCGCAGGCAGCTCAGTCGAACCAACACTCAGAGGAGCACTGGCCCAGGGGGGGCTAAATAAGATGACCCTCGGGCTCCGGAAACCCAGGGGAAAAGAGGCTAGGTGGCAAAAGGTAAAACCAAGGTTGGGCATTGCTGGAAAAGCTTCAATCAAGGCGAACTATCAAGGGGTACCCATTATAACCCAACCGCGTGAGGAACGCAAAATCCGGGAACATAACACCGATATGACGGAAACTAGGGCGGCAAGAGTGGAACAAAACACTAGGCGAGAGGCCGAGCCTTCCACCCTTTACCAAGTATATAGATGCATTAAGATAACATGGCAATATAATGATATCCCAACAAGTAAATAATGTTCCAACAAGGAACGGTCTCCAATCTTCACCTGCAACTAGCAACGCTATAAGAGGGGCTGAGCAAAGCGGTAATATAGCCAATCAACGATTTGTTAGGACATGGTGGGTTAGAGCTTGAACATGGCAATTTGGGAGGCATGATAAGCAAGTGGTAGGCATCGTAGCATAGGCATAGCAAAAGAGCGAGCATCTAGCATAGCAAAAATAGTAGTGATTTCGAGGGTATGATCATCTTGCCTGCAAAGTTGTCAGAGTTGACTGGATCCTCGAAAGCAAACTCAACGGGCTCCTCATTAGCGAACTCGTCTCCCGGCTCTACCCAAACAAGACAAACAAGCAACAAGGACACAATCAACCATGTGCAAACTCAAACAATATGATGCAAACATGGTATGCTATGCGGGATGCAATATGCGATGCATATGCAAAATTTGACAAGGAATGCATGAACCTGGCCTCAACTTGGAAATCCAAGTGTGCCACTGGAAAGGTGAGATGAAATCTCTTGAAAACGATATAAAGAACACCGGAATCGGAGTTACGGTTTGGAAATGGCAAGCAATTCAAATATGGCCACGTTCTGTGATTTACAGCAAGTAGCCATCTAAATGCAACAAGATGAACATGCTACAACACCCAAATATGGCAACAAAATACATGGCAGGGATCCACTCATGATGCTTAACAAAAGACTAGCACTGAGCTACGGTCAATTCATCCATTAACAGGTTCAAACAAGCATGGCAAAAATACATTTGGCAAACAGATCTCAGACTTAGTGAAATTAACACTTGTCTGGAATTTCAGATCAGATAGCACTCTTTGGAGCATGAAAACTATATGCTACAGGACCTGAACATGGCAAAGTAAAGCACGGCCTAGAGCTACTCAAAGAGCTTAACAAAAGTCCCCTAGTGACCTTGAGCCAAAAGGGATCAGAAAATACATTTGCAAGCATGTGAACATGGCAAAAACATAATCAGATCACAGACTTAGTGAAAACTGGAGCATGCTGAAACAGATATCAAGTAGGCATGTTTACGAGCTCGATGCACTCACTACAGAGCAAGTCATGAAAATCTAAGCATACACGCATCAAGAATACACAAAATACAAGCTATACATGGCAAGAAAAATAACATAGCATGCACGGATAAACTACAACATCCTCGGCAAAATCGCTAACAAGTAGACAATCTGCCCAGATTCATGAAATGACAAAAGTAGAGCTCGATTGACTCAAGTTAGGGTGCTCCATAATTTCAAACAAAGGCATGGATGGATAGAGCACTACAAGATTAACAAAACATCCTTACTGATCATCCTCTAAAGAGGCACGGATCACTAGGAAACAACATGAACATATGGCATAATGAGATAAACAGGTCAAGGACTTAGTGGAAATGCTAAGTCCCTGAAATCAGCATTAACGAATGCTCCACTTTGCAAGCTTGTGCTAGTCACCACACACATCACAAAAATACATGGGTTGCACCTCTGGATAGATGGAAAAACATATAACAAAACTCATGTAGAGATCAAGGGCATATCATGCACACATTAATCATGGCAAAAATGACAAATCTCTAATTGGAGCAGCAGATCTGACAATTATCTCAAATAGTATTCTTCTAACAGCATTTCGGGCATCAAGATGTACTCAAATGAAAATGATGCAATGAGATGAAATGATGTGCTCTTAGAGACGAACATTTTGATATGCTATATGTCCAAAACGGAGCTACGGATGCAAAGTTACGGCATGATTAAATATGCTAGAAAAAGTAACAGAAAAGGACTTAGAGAAAATGAGAGGTCAACCCTAGGGTTTTTTGGATCCAAATCTGAGCACGGGGTTTGAGGCTCGCCGGGGTGAGTTCGTCGGAGTTGCCGGCAGGAGTGGAAGACGAGGACGGCGTCGAGGGAGAGGGGCGGCGGCACCGGATCCGGTCGTCGGTGCACCTGCCGGCGACGAGGGCAGCGCGGTTCGGACGTCGAGGCGGGAGGAGGCGGAGGACGGGCGCGGCGGCGAAGGTCGACGGCGGGGAGGCGCGTCGGCCGTCGAGGAGGGAGTGCGGCGGCGCAGCGAGGAGGAAGCAAGCGCGGGCGCGGTCGGGCGGACCGGGCCTCGGGGGCCCGCTGCGGGCCGCGGCGGGCCGGCGGAGGAGGCGGCGATGTGGGCACGGGCGGCGCCACGTGGCAGCGCGGGATTGGCCCGGGTGGGGCGGCGGACGTGTCCGGCCGGACCGGACACGTCCGTCGGCGATGGTTTTGTCCGGCGGCGGCGGGTGGAGATGGATCTAGGGTTTCGGGAGGAAGGGGAAGGAGAAATTTCGGGGAGTCTTTAAATAGGCATAGAGGGAGCTAGGAGAGTCCAAATAAGGTGCGGTTTTTGGCCACTCGATCGTGATCGAACTCTCTAGAGGATGGAGAGGGTTTTGGTAGGTTTTGGCCAACTTGGAGGGGTGTTGGGCTGCAACACGCATGAGGCCTTTTCGGTCCCTCGGTTAACCGTTGGAGCATCAAGCGAAGTCCAAATGGTACGAAACTTGACAGGCGGTCTACCGGTAGTAAACCAAGGCCGCTTGGCAAGTCTCGGTCCAATCCAAAAATGTTTAATCCCCACACATGAAAGAAAGGTAGAAATGACCACCGGAGGAGAACGGAGCATCGAAATGCAAAACGGACAACGGGGAAAATGCTCGAATGCATGAGACGAACACGTATGCAAATGCAATGCACATGATGACATGATATGAGATGCATGACAACGACAACACACACGGAGACAAAAACCCGAATCCGAGAAAATAAAATAACTTAACGCCGGAAACGGCAAGAGTTGGATTACATATTAGGTAAATCATATCCGGGGTGTTACACGAGATTTGGGAGAAGGAGATGGGGGGGTAGCGGCTGGGGAAATTGCAAATTTTGGTTTGGTTTATGGGGTGGGCGGAAATGAACTGCAGTCAGCATCATGGGTCTACATGTGACGGGCGTGGTAGGGTGCCCGCCACACGTAAGTGGACAACACTGGCGAGCGGCCAACAGAACCTGCCACTGCTACGAGTGCATAATATGTACGTCCTCCATGCCTGGTAAGAGTGCTTACCATAATTTAGTTGTGGCGTGCAACAGCCGCACCCGCCACTGATGTATAAATAAACAGTGGCGAGCATGTGTCACCACCCGCCACAGTTAGGTTTCATTATGCGGCCAACTCTGAAACGGTCTACCTGTGGCGGGCTGGTATTCATGGCCACCACTGCTTTGTCAATAGCAGTTGCGGGTAAGCTTTGGTACTCGCCACATCTACATTTCTAAATTAGTTGTGGCGGGTGACTCGCCTCGCCCGCCATAAATTTGTGTTCACCTATAAGTCTTTTCCCAGTAGTAATGAGAGAGACGAGGAAGGGGATGTGGCCAGTGCACCACTGGAGAAGGGGTCGAGGGTTGCCATCTCCAAGGCATGGGGTCGCCCTGCTCGCTCGTGGAGCTCCTCTCCTTGAGGCCGTCGGCTAGATCCCATCATGATGTTGATGTCTTGTCAGTGAGGAAGAAGGGACCTCTGCTCGCCAGAGAAGCAAGGTGAGGTTGATGGCCACCAAGCGATGAGGCGGCTAGAGAAAGGCGCAGACAGAAGGCCTCGACCCGGAGCCCCAAGTGAAGCCAGGAGATCATCGACGTTGAGTGCGCCATGGCGGATGGCGAGTGGCAGCGGGTGGAACCCTAGCCGGTTTAAAAAGGAAGAGAGAAGGGAGGCAGGGCGAAGGACATGTGTTGTGCCCGAGGGTGTGGACGTGTTTGTTTGCGTGTTGAGTACTGGGGGGACTGGGAGGGAAAAACCGGAGTAGAAATCAATACGGGGGGTGGGCTTCGTTAGGAAAAAATCGGTAGGGCATGGGATGTCTTCGATGGATGGGAGGCAACGAAGAGAAATGAAACGAAACGACAACATACTCCCCTTTTGGCGTAGAGATATGTACAAATGCATATGCAACTATTTATATAATGGAATGTGCAAGACGTTGTCGTGGCAACAAAACACTGCCACATCAGTGTCTTATTTTGAACTGGGCCATGCTACCGGTGGCGGTGAGTGGTTTAGCTCATGAGTGGTATGATACTTTGTCCAGGGATACAAATGAGGGGCGCCCTGCACGCCATAACATGTTACTAGTGGCGAGCATCATGCCCGTCACTGGTAGGCCTTTTGCGCCTGTCATTGGAAGCTAATTCCGCAGTAGTGTGAAAATCTAATTCTATGGCTGGACTTCTCCATGAAAGCAAATAATTCTGCTGTAGTGTAAAAATAACTGACTGTTGCTTTATGTACCTTTGCTCTCTGTATTTTTGTGGGTGTACCTTTGCTCTCTTCCATGTGCACTTTCTGGAAAGGCCAAACCAACAAAGTAGACCACTGTCGCCAAATTGAAGTTCTTACTTAACATCATAATTATGAGATGATGGAATATTTGGATGATAAGGAATAACAAATTTTGAACAACTCCAGAAATTTTATCCTGGAAAACCTTGTTAAAGCAGGACCTCAAGATCATGAGCTATCATATTAAACAACGTCACCATTCCTCAATACTGGATTGATAGTACTTTCTGATTTCAGTTAACAAGGATTTTACTATGATGTTCACTAAACAAGGAGTTGGCTGATTTTCCCTAGTCTTGCTTTTCCTTTTCTTTTTGTATCTATGATACCTTGGCTTAATATATGAAATTACCGTAGAAATATCGTTTTCCAGTTCTTGTGTGAAAAAGAAGATCACAACACTTGGTGTATGAAATTTAGCAAGTGGTTTAACAAATGGAAGAAGTAATCAAACAAGTCACACACCATGCAGACGTACATGAAGCGCAAATTTGGCAGTACTATGCCAAAGCTTCAATCCTCCGCCGCACAAAAAAAAAGAAAGCTTCAATCCCAAACACCGCTACTCAAAACCGTGACGAGAGATAGAGCAGTAGAGAGGGTCATCTTCCCCGTCGGATCGTCGTTCTAGTATCGGTGTCTGCCAGACCCCGCTACAACTGGAGTGATACTACTGCTAGGTAGATAAGCTAAACAGCGCACTACAACACGAGGGGGGAAAGGCAAGGGTTTGGCTAAAGCGCAAAAGATTAGTGCTTGCGGGTTGGCTTTTGTCTGTGTAGTTTGCTTTGATTGTAGATGCTTTTCCCCCAAAAGCGGGACGCCATGATGGAAAGCACCATGCCACTTGCATTCGAGCGCACCAAACCAACTACCGCACGCACGTCTAATTTGGGCAAATCAGCGTCCAATGTTGCATATAAAATATATTGTATTTTTGCTTTGGATAAGGTTGATAGGACGGATCAGATATATTTTATCGAAATCCACATGAAATCTGACGTGACAGTGTGATTTGCTAGTGTCGTCTTTTTTTTTCTTTGCGAAAAGATTTGCTAGTGTCGTTGATTTCCGCTGCATGCATGGAGAGTCGTGTATACACCCTCCGTGCTCGAATAAAACAATGTAAAGTTTATTTTTTTAGCATCAGTACAGACACAAGCGTTCATATACATGCGTATACACTCACCCCTATGAACGCATACACGCACACCCTACTCCTATGAGCACCTCCGAGAGACTGAGCCGGCATATCAACTTGAGATTTACGAAGCCAACGTAGGCGCCTCGTCGTCGACAGGAACGTCTCCTCTCACTGAAAGCGCATCGCCGGAAATCTTGAAATAAATCCAGGAATAATGCGAACACCAGGATTTGAACCCTGGTGGGTTGGGGATACCACTGTCCACCTAACCATCTCAACCATAGGTTGGTTCGCAAAAAAATGTAAAGTTTAACATACGAAAAAGATCAACATCTACAAATCCAAATTATTGATTCTATGAAAGTATATTTTATTGTATTTCTAACGATATTTTTCACAAAAAAAAGTATATTTAAGGATACTAGTTTGGTATTGTAGTTGTTCGTAAAATAATTCGACAAACTAAGTCAAGGTTTTCATTGTTTGACTTGAACAAAATTTATAGGTTTTCTTGTCGAGCACAGAGGGGGTACTATATTGTGAATGCTATTGTCTGACGATCTCGGAAAACACATCGGTCATTTTCAAACCAGATGAAATTTCCTTTTTTTCGGAAGTCAACGCCTCATCAAACTTTCTTTTTTTGTAACTTAAAAAAACTAGAAGTTTAAAATCTTGAGAAATTTATAATTATTAGGAATTTCAAACTTTCAAAATTATGAAGCTTTAGTTAATTTCCAACTTTTAGAATATATTGGCATGAAAAATATATTAAATGGATTTTCTAATTATCCAGAAATCCAAAATTCCACGGAAGATGGGAGGATTATAGCAACTCTAGCAGAGTTTATATTGGCAGGCTCCATATCGTGTATGGATTTGAAAACCTCTCAGGCAAATCGCACAGAGTCGTCATAATGCGGCATCCATATATTTCCCTGCAAATAGGACCCACCAATCATTGGGTCATAGGTTCTACCCAAATGATACTTCTTCAATGTATCTATAATTTTTATGTGTCGTGCCGATTATTATTTAAGTTTGCAATGTTTTCAAACTATGTCAAGGGACTAACCTATTACTTCAGTGCTCAGCGTAAGTTTCTGTTTTCCGATGTTTTCACAATTTCAGAAAATTGCCATAGAAAATGTCCACGAAAATCAGAACAAATAGGACAAAGGTTTTTGTGTCAGAAGAGGATCAAGCAGCCAAGGCTCAGCCTAATATGTCTCCAACGTATCTATAATTTTTTATTGTTCCATTATTTTATATTATCATTATTGGATGTTTTATAATCATTTTATATCATTTTTTGGGACTGGCCTATTGATATAGTGCCAAGTGACAGTTGTTGTTTTTTGTTTATTTTTAACATCGCAGAAAATCAATACCAAACGGAGTCCAAACGCAGCGAAATTTTTTGTGGATTTTTTCTGGACCAGAAGACACCCAATGGACCGGAGAAGCACCTAGGGGTGCCCCGAGAGGAGCACAACCAACCAGGGCGCCCCTGGGGCCCCCAGGCACGCCCAGGTGGGTTGTGCCCACCTCAGTGGCCTTCCGCACCGCCTCTTTGCTCTATAAATCCCCAATATTCCAGAAACCCTAGGGGAGTCGACGAAAATCAATTTCAGCCATCACAAGTTCTAGAACCACCAGATCCAATCTAAATACCATCACGGAGGGGTTCATCATCCTCATTGGCGCTTCTCGGATGATGCGTGAGTAGTTCTTTGTAGACCTACGGATCCGTAGTTAGTAGCTAGATGGCTTCCTCTCTCTCTCTTTCTCTCTCTCTCTCTCTCTCTCTTGATTCTTAATACAATGGTCTCTTCGAGATCTATTTGATGTAAATCTTTTTGTTGTGTGTTTATTGGCATCCAATGAACTTTGAGTTTATGATCAGATCTATGCTTTTATCCATGAAAGTTATTTGAGTCTTTTCATCTCTTATATGCATGATTACTTATAGCCTCGTATTCCTTCTTTGAATCTTTGGTTTAGTTAGGCCAACTAGATCAATTTTTCTTGCCATGGGAAGAGGTGCTTTTTGATGGGTTCGATCTTACGGTGCTTGATCTCAGTGACAGAAGGGGAACCGACACATATGTATCATTGCTATTAAGGATAACAAGATGGGGTCTATTTCTACATAAATAGATCTTGTCTACATCATGTCATCGTTCTTATTGCATTACTCCATTTCTTCATGAACTTAATACACTAGATGCATGCTGGATAGAAGTCGATGTGTGGAGTAATAGTAGTAGATGCAGGCAGGAGTCGGTCTACTAATCGTGGACATGATGCCTATATAATGATCATTGTCTGGATATCGTCATGATTATTCGAATTTCTGTCAATTGCCCAACAGTTGCTATTTTCTCGAGAGAAGCCACTAGTGAAATCTATGGCCCCGAGTCTCTTGTTTATTATATTTGCCTTTGTGATCTATTTTTATATGCTTTTATTTTCACATCTATTAATCCAAAAACACAAAGATACCTTGCCACAATTTTTATTTATTTATTTTAACTCGTGATCCCGCGAGATCTATTTATCCAATTTACCTATCTTTTTACCCGTGAGGGATTGACAACCCCTCTCTTACGTCAGGTTGCAAGTATTTATTCTTTGTGTGCAGGAGCTGTCTACGTGGTGTTGCGTGGTTCTCCTACTGGTTCGATAACCTTGGTCTCATCACTGAGGGAAATACCTACCGTAGTTGTGCTGCATCATCCCTTCCTCTTTGGGGAAATACCGACGTAGTTCAAGCCGCATCAAAAGGAATTTCTGGCACCGTTTCTGGGGAGACATCATCAACATCTACCAGGTTCCTAATCACAAATCTTATCTTCTTGCAATTTACATTATTTGCCATTTGCCTCTCGTTTTCCTCTCCCCCACTTCACAAAAATTTTCCGTTTTATTCGCCATCTTTTTCGTTCGCCGTTTTCTCGTCAGATCTGTTTTTGAGTGCAATCTTGTTGCGTAGTCACAATGACTCAAGAGAACACCAAGTTATGTGATTTCTCAAATACCAACAAGAATGATTTCATTAGCACTTTGATTGCTCCTCCCGCCACTAGTGCGGAGTCTTGTGATATTAATACCGCTTTGTTGAATCTTGTTATGAAAAATCAATTTTCCGGTACTCCTAATGAGGATGTCGCATCCCATCTTAATACATTCGTGAAATTATGCGATATGCAAAAGAAAAAAGATGTGGACAATGATCTTGTGAAGTTGAAATTATTCCCGTTTTCTTGGCGAGATCGTGCAAAATTTTGGTTTTCTTCTTTGCCTCGCAATAGTATCAATTCTTGGGATAAGTGCAAAGATGCTTTTATTTACTAAATATTTTCCGCCCGCTAAAATTATTTCCCTTAGAACCCAAATCATGAATTTCAAGAAACTTTAACATGATCATGTTGCACGATCTTGGGAAATGATGAAATTAATGCTAAGGAATTGCCCAACTCATGGGTTAAATCTTTGGATGATCATACAAATTTTTTATGCAGGGTTGAATTTTGTTTCTCGTAAACTTTTGGACTCCGCTGCGGGTGGTACTTTTATGGAAATTACTTTGGGTGAAGCCACCAAGTTGCTTGACAACATTATGGCAAATTATTCACAATGGCATACCGAAAGAGCTCCTACTAGTAAAAAAGTTTAATTCGGTTGAAGAAATGTCTTCTTTGGGTGAAAAAAATGATGCTCTTATGAAATAGGTTGCTAATAAAAGTGCTCCTATTGATTTTAATGATGTGCCTTTGTCTATTTTGATTGAGAAAAATAGTGATGCCATAGATGTGAATTTTATCTCGCGAAACAATTTCGATAACAATGCTTATAGAGGTAATTTTAGTCATATACCTTTTCCTAGTAATTCCTCTAATAATTATGGTAATTCCTATGGCAATCTTTCTTATAATAATAATAGGAACACCTATGATCTTGAGAATAATATTAAATTTATCAATACTCAAAAAGTTTTCAATGCTACAATAGAAGAAAAGCTGAATAAGATTGATGATATGTCTAGAAGTATTGACAGAATTTCTCATGATGTAGAAAATCCCAAGATGGAAATTGTGCCTAAGGTTGAGGAATAAATTAAGGCTCTTTATGTTTCTATCGATGAGACTAAGAAAAGAACCGCTATACTTAGAGCTAGAAGTGAATTTTTAGAAAAAGCGTTTTCTAGTGATTGCTTTCATAAAAGTGATGAAGATCTTAAAATGATTGGTGTTTCTTCTATTGATTCTTTGTTTAGTAAAATTAATATTGACAACAATGGGACTAAAGAGAAATCAAATTTAGCTAGAAGGTGTCCGGATAATTCGGAGGGTGAAAATCTTGTTGAGAAAATTGATAAAAGTGGGTTTGAAGAGGTCAAAACTTTAACTAGTGATGTGCCCACTCTTTTGGATTACAAAGACTTTAATTATGATAGTTGCTCTTTGATTGATTGTATTTCTTTGTTGCAATCCATGATAAATTCACCCCATGCTTATGAACAAAATAAAGCTTTTACTAAACATATTGTTGATGCTATGATGAAAGCTTTAGAAGAAAAGTTGGAATTAGAGGTTTCAATTCCTGGAAAATTGCATGATGAATGGGAACCTACCATCAAAGTCAAAATTAAAAAATATGAGTGTTTTGCTTTATGTGACTTGGGTGCTAGTGTTTCTACAATTCCGAAATCTTTATGTGATGTGCTTGGTCTTACCGATATTGAAGAGTGTTCTCTAAATTTGCACTTGGCGGATTCTACTATTAAAAAACCTATGGAGAGAATTAATGATGTTCTTATTCTTGCAAATAGGAATTATGTGCCCATAGATTTTATTGTTCTAGATATTGATTGCAATCCGTCTTGTTCAATTATTCTTGGTAGACCGTTTTTACGTACTATTGGTGTCGTGATGGATATGAAAGAAGGCAATATTAAATTTTAATTTCCACTAAGAAAGGGTATGAAACACTTACCTAGAACTAGAATTATGCCACCATATGAATCAATCATGAGGGCACCATATGGATCTAGAAACAAAGATGACAATACTTAGATCCTTTGCATTATGCCTAGCTAGGGGCGTAAAACAATAGCGCTTGTTGGGAGGCAACCCAATGAATAAAATTTACTTTTGTCTTTTTCTTTCTGTTATTGAGTGTTTGCACAATTATTCTACTGTTATGATTATGTTTTTTGTGTTTTAGTTAGTGTTTGTGCCAAGCAAAGCCTTTGGGATCATGTTGGGTGATAGTTGATTTGATTTTGCTGAAAAACAGAAACTTTTGCGTCTAGGAAAATAATTTTCATTTTTTAAATAAGCACGATAAAATATTGATTGTTTTTGCCGAATATTAATATATGAATTTCTCACGTTGTCATAATTTTTCAGAATTTTTGGAGTTACAGAAGTATTCGAAATTTCCAGATTGCTACAGACTATTTTGTTTTTGACAGATTCTGTTTTCTTTGTGTTGTGTGCTTGTTTTAATGATTTTATGGTTTTCTTTGAAGATTTTTTGCCATAGAAAAGTTGTAATACAGTAAATATAATGTAAAAATAAAATATGAATGGCTTTCCAACAGTACTTATAGTAATGATTTGCTTTCTTATACTAACGGATCTCACGAAGGTTTTGTTGAGTTTTGTGTGATTGAAGTTTTCAAGTTTTGGGTAATACTACGATGGATGAAGGAACAAAGAATAGCAAAAGGCTAAGCTTGGGGATGCCCATGGCACCCCAAGATAATATTCAAGAAGTATTAAGCAACTAAGCTTGGGGATGCCCCCGAGTGGCATCCCCTCTTTCTTCTAATGACCATTGGTATTTTACTTGAAACTATATTTTTATTCGTCACATATTATGAGTTTTGCTTGGAGCGCCTTGTATGATATGAGTCTTTGCTTATTTTGCTTTGTTTTTTAGTCATGAATCCTTACTGGACACACCTATTTGAGAGAGCCAAAATTATGCCATGACTTGTTAGAATTGCTTTGTATGCTTCACTCAAAGCTTTTTGAGCTATGGAATTGCTCTACTGCTTCACTTATATCTTTTTTAGCACGGTGTGCTTTAGTATTTTTTGAGAAATGCTCTCATGTTTCACTTAGATTTATTTGAGAGTTAGTAATTTTTTTAAGAAATTCTCTCTTACTTCACATAAATTATTTTGAGAGAAGAAAATTTGTATGCTCATGTTCTTCACTTAGATTTGTTTGAGCTATCAAAAGCAACATATGAAACTAGTCCCAAAGTGATAGATATCCAAAGAGGATATAATAAAAAAATTCATGAAGATCATTGGACAAAATAAATTTGATTCTTTGTAATAGTTTTGAGATAGGGACATTTACATCTATGCCCTTAACTCGAACCCACTACTCAGTTTTGCCCCTAATTTTTAGGTATGCTCAGTTTTGCCCCTCCGCCGTTAGTTTCACTTATAGAAATGCCCTTCTCTGCCGTTACCGTCCGGTCAAAGGTCTTTGACCGTCCTGAAAAAATAGCAAAAAAAATCAAAAAAATATGAAATTTGGTGGGATCGAAGATAGTCATGTCCGCAAGGCGCGTGCACATTTTCATGCCGTTCGGACACTCCGGGAGCTCGTGTCAAAGGAAAACATAAATTTTGTACGCATGCGAGCAGTAAATTCAAAAAAAAAATAGAAAAAAAATCAAAAAAATATGAAATTTCGTGGGACTCAAGATATTCAGGTGCGCAAGATGTGTGCACGTTTTTGTTGTGTTTGGACATTGTAGGAGCTCGTGGAGAAAAAAACAAATTTTAGCTCAAAAAAACTTTGAAAAAATGCACTATTTTGTTTTTTTTCTCTAGAGCGCCCCGTACGTCATTTGATCACCAAAACTTGCAAGCACTTTGTGCACTCAAGCCTCTTTGACGCCAAATAAATTCAAATTTTTTTGAACTTTTTTGCTATTTTTTCGAATTTACTGTTCATAGGCATAAATTATTTTTGTTTTCCTTTGCCACGAGCTCCCGGAGTGTCCAACCAACACAAAAATGTGCACGCGCCTTGCGGACATGACTATCTTCGATCCCACCAAATTTCATATTTTTTGATTTTTTTTGCTATTTTTTTCTGGATGGTCAAAGTACTTTGACCGGACGGTAACGGCGCAAAAGGGCATTTCTATAAGTGACACTAACGGCGGAGGGGCAAAACTGAGCATACCTGAAAATTAGGGGCAAAACTGAGTAGTGGGTTCGAGTTAGGGGCAGAACTGGAATTGGCCCTTTGAGATATGTCGATATAATATGTGAGTCATGTTGATGAGTAATTATGCTTTAGTAAGAATATTGGTGTTAAGATTTGTGATTACCTATGCAAGCACGAAAGTCAATAGTTATGCAATGAAATTACATCCTACTTGTGGTGCATTATTCGGTGTTAGTTATGCTTAATGCTCGCTTATGAGATTTTTTGTTTCTTGGTTGGATGCTTCTCAATCCTTTGTTAGCCTTCATTTGCACTAAGTATGGTCACTACTTGTGCATCCAAAATCCTTTGAACCAGTTTTTGCCACATGAGTCCACTATACCTACCTATATGCGGCATTCTTTTAACGTTCTAAGCAAATTTGTATGTGTCATCTCTAATTTTCAAAATAAACTTCTCTTTTGTGTGCTCATACCTCTCATGAAACGGTAGGGGGTGGCTGATGTATTTCCATGCTAGATGTGTTATTCTCAAGACGAGTGCTTATTCACTTGTCATTGCACGAGAGTACAACAAAGGTATTAGGGATGCCCAGTCCCAAAATGAAAACTGAATTTACTTTATGTTGTCAAATAATAAATTCCTTGGAAAGTGTTGGTATGGAAGGCACTCGTGGATACGGTTAGCCATGGAAAGTGAAAGTATGGTGGAAAAGGAATAATAAACTTTATTTTCTGTTTGGGAACCGCCTATGATATATCTAGCATGGAACGTATTGGGAACTACTTGATCGTTTTCGTTGACAGGAAAAGCATGCAACCCAAAATGTTTTATCTCTATCTTTTTCGCTTTGAGCTCTAGCACCTCTACAGATCCCTACTTCCCTCCGCGAAGGGCCTTTCTATTTACTTTATGCAATTTTTATTTTTACTTAAGTCTCCTTCTCTTATAAAGCACCAACTAAGGGGCACTATGATCGAACTTGAGCATTGGGTATAGCTAATATGCGAGTGTGTTTCATGAATGGATCAATGATTGAGCATAATGAGCTAGGGATAACTTGATTTGGCATTGATATTTTAAAAGACATGGTTGCTTGTTGATATGCTTGAGTATTAAAGTCCTCATGTCAAAACTAGGCTATTGCTTTGAACCATATAAAAGTCCCATTGTCCATGCTATAAAAGAAAGAATATGTGATGAACATGTTAGGCAGCATTCCACATTAAAAATTCCGTTTTTATCATTTACCTACTCGAGGACGAGCAGAAATTAAGCTTGAGGATGTTGATACGTCTCCAACATATCTATAATTTTTTATTGTTCGCTGTTATATTATCATTCTTGAATGTTTTACAATTATTTTATATCATTTTTTGGGGCTAACCTATTGACATAGTGCCAAGTGTCAGTTGTTGTTTTTTGCTTGTTTTTTACATGGCAGGAAATCAATACTAAACGGAGTCCAAACGCAGCGAAATTTTTTGTGGATTTTTTGGACCAGAAGACACCCAATGGGCCGGAGAAGCACCTGGGGGTGCCCCAAGGGGGGCACAACCCACCAGGGCATGCCTGGGCCCCCAGGCGCGCCCAGGTGGGTTGTGCCACCTCAGTGGCCTCTCGCACCGCCTCTTTGCTCTATAAATACCCCAATATTTCAGAAAGCCTAGGGAGTCGACGAAAATCAATTCCAGCCGCCGCAAGTTCCAAAACCACCAGATCCAATCTAAACACCATCACAGAGGGGTTCATCATGTCCATTGGTGCCTCTCCGATAATGCGTGAGTAGTTCTTTGTAGACCTACGGGTTTGTAGTTAGTAGTAGGTGGCTTCCTCTCTTTCTCTCTCTTGATTCTCAATACAATGGTCTCTTGGAGATCTATTTGATGTAACTATTTTTGCGGTGTGTTTGTTGGGATCCGATGAACTTTGAGTTTATGATCAGATCTATGTTTTTATCCATGAAAGTTATTTGATTATTTTGATCTCTTATATGCATGATTACTTATAGCCTCGTATTTCTTCTTCGAATCTTTGGTTTAGTTAGGCCAACTAGATCAATTTTTCTTGCCATGAGAAGTGGTGCTTTGTGATGGGTTCGATCTTACGGTGCTTGATCCCAGTGACAGAAGGGAACCCGACACGTATGTATCGTTGCTATTAAGGATAACAAGATAGGGTCTATTTCTACATAAATAGATATTGTCTACATCATGTCATCGTTCTTATTGCATTAATCCATTTCTCCATGAACTTAATACACTAGATGCATGCTGGATAGCGGTCAATGTGTGGAGTAATACTAGTAGATGCAGGCAGGAGTCGGTCTACTAATCTTGGACGTGATACCTATATAATGATCATTGCCTGGATATCGTCATGATTATTAGAAGTTCTGTCAATTGTCCAATAGTAATTTGTTTACCTAGCGTTGCTATTTTCTCGAGAGAAGCCACTAGTAAAATCTACGAACCCCGGGTCTCTTCTTTATTATATTTGCCTTCGCGGTCTATTTTCATTTGCGTTTATTTTCAGATTTATTAATCCAAAAACATAAAAATACCTTGCTGCAATTTTCATTTATTTATTTTATCTCGCGGTCCCGCGAGATCTATTTATCCAATCTACTATAATTTTTCCTATCTTTTTACCCGTGAGGGATTGACAACCCCTCTCTTACGTCGGGTTGCAAGTATTTATTCTTTGTGTGCAGGAGTTGTTTATATGGTGTTGCGTGGTTCTCCTACTGGTTCGATAACATTAGTCTCATCACTGAGGGAAATACCTACCGTAGTTGTGCTGCATCATCCCTTTCCTCTTTGGGAAAGTACCGACGTAGTTCAAGCCGCATCACAGCCCCAGGTGGGCTCCACGGTCCCTAGGCCCCCACCTTATAGGGGCGCCTAGCCTGGTGGGCACCCCCTTCCAGGTGGCTCTGGTGTCCGGTGGTCTTTATGAAGGAAATATGCCCTAGAGGCAATAATAAAGTTATTATTTATTTCCTTATATCATGATAAATGTTTATTATTCATGCTAGAATTGTATTAATCGGAAACATAATGCATGTGTGAATACATAGACAAACAGAGTGTCACTAGTATGCCTCTACTTGACTAGCTCATTAATCAAAGATGGTTATGTTTCCTAACCATAGACAAAATAGTTGTTATTTGATTAATGGGATCACATCATTAGTTGAATGATCTAATTGACATGACCCATTCCATTAGCTTAGCACCCGATCGTTTAGTATGTTGCTATTGCTTTCTTCATAACTTATACATGTTCCTATGACTATGAGATTATGCAACTCCCGTTTACCGGAGGAACACTTTGGGTGCTACCAAACGTCACAACGTAACTGGGTGATTATAAAGGAGTACTACAGGTGTCTCCAAAGGTAGATGTTGGGTTGGCGTATTTCGAGATTAGGATTTGTCACTCCGATTGTCGGAGAGGTATCTCTGGGCCCTCTCGGTAATGCACATCACATAAGCCTTGCAAGCATTACAACTAATATGTTAGTTGTGAGATGATGTATTACGGAACGAGTAAAGAGACTTGCCGGTAACGAGATTGAACTAGGTATTGGATACCGACGATCGAATCTCGGGCAGGTAACATACCGATGACAAAGGGAACAACGTATGTTGTTATGCGGTCTGACCGATAAAGATCTTCGTAGAATATGTAGGAGCCAATATGGGCATCCAGGTCCCGCTATTGGTTATTGACCGGAGATGTGTCTCGGTCATGTCTACATTGTTCTCGAACCGTAGGGTCCGCACGCTTAACGTTACGATGACAGTTATTATGAGTTTATGCATTTTGATGTACCAAAGTTAGTTCGGAGTCCCGGATGTGATCACGTACATGACGAGGAGTCTCGAAATGGTCGAGACATAAAGATTGATATATTGGACGGCTATATTCGGACACCGGAAGCGTTCCGGATGATTTCGAAGAAAACCGGAGTGCCGGAGGGGTTACCGGAACCCCCCGGGGAAGTAATGGGCCTTATTGGGCCTGAGGGGAGAGAGAGGGCAGCAGCCCAAGAGGTGGCGCGCCCCCCCTCAAGGGAGTCCGAATTGGACTAGGAGGGGAGGGCGCCCCCCCCCCTTTTCCCTCTCCCTCTCCCTCTCTTTCCTTCCCCCCCCCCCAAGTCTCCTAGTTGGACTAGGAAAGGGGAGTCCTACTCCCACTCCCTTGGCGCGCCCAATAGGCCGGCCGGCCTCCCCCTTGCTCCTTTATATACGGGGGCAGGGGGGCACCCTAGAACACACAAGTTGATCCTCGTGATCGTTCCTTAGCCGTGTGCGGTGCCCCCTGCCACCATATTCCACCTCGGTCATACCGTTGTAGTGCTTAGGCGAAGCCCTGCGTCGATAGAACATCATCATCGTCACCACGCCGTCGTGCTGATGGAACTCATCCCCGAAGCTTTGCTGGATCGGAGCCCGGGGAGCATCATCGAGCTGTACGTGTGCTAAGAACTCGGAGGTGCCGGAGTAACGGTGCTTGGATCAGTTGGATCGGGAAGACGTACGACTACTTTCTCTACGTTGTGTCAACGCTTCCGCAGTCGGTCTGCGTGGGTACGTAGACAACACTCTCCCCTCTCGTTGCTATGCATCACCATGATCTTGCGTGTGCGTAGGAAATTTTTTGAAATTACTACGTTCCCCATCACTTTATATACTGGAAAACACTACCGCAATTTATCAAGCATTTTTCTGTCGCCACCACTTCGTCTTCCGAGGCAATCTTTGTTTTCATCCATGACTGGTACTCTGTTGGAGAGGGAATTCATCTCCATCTTCATCGACATTGATCGTTGTGCTCAAGATGAGTTGTGAGTAGTCCACATCTAGACTACAGGTTTCATGGTAGTTGCCAAGATGTGACCTCTTCATTCCCATGTTTAATACAATAGTCATATGAGTTGCCCCAAATAATTATGGTTGATCCGATGTATTCTTTAGCGGTGGTCTGGATCAGATGATAACTTATTTCTTTATATTCAGATCTATGAATGCATTTATGTTTGATCTATAGATGTATATTTCTCTCCAATTGCTTGTTTATTCTTCACCATTTTAGATCGTTAATCTGTAGTGGGAGTGGTGTGCATTAGTTGGGTTTAATCTTGCCAATAATCTACTGCAGTGATATTTAGTGCAAAAGGTTTGTACTCCCTTTGTTTCATAATGTAGTTGCCCATGTTTTTCGAGATTCAAATTTGACCATAAATTAGACCAATAATACATAAATTATTTTACTGAAAAATTATACCTTTGAAAACTTTTTCCGAATACGAATTCAAAGGTATCTGTCATGCTCCCGCTGCATTCGCCCATGTATACAGAGGATAATGTATAAAGGCTGCGTCAATTAATTCGGATCAGATGGAGTTTTTTTTTTTACATCTAGCAGTTTTTGTACGTTCTTAGCAAGGTAACCAGCTGTACACAACTGTGATTCCCGATATAAGAAAAGGTAGCACCAGCCTTTGGAAAGCCATGGTCATGTCCTCGAGCTCCGAGCTGATCCATGACCATGCTTTAGGCAAAGCTAGGAAATCAAGAATACAAGCAAGCAAGTAGAAAAAGGAAAAGAGAACGGACGAATTCCTCACTTGCTCCCTAAGCAATTTAAGCTTTAGCTTTTGCTAAACACGGGAGCACGAAACCGGCGCTACGTATCTTGTCTTTTGACCAAGATCCATGACAGTACGTCAATCGTGTATACATCTTGTGTGCTGATTGAGTTTGCACAAGTGTATAACTGGTTGCATTGGGTAGATACCTTGTGTAAGGCCCTGTTCGACAAAATTGCCACGGAGCGGAGCCTGTGAAGCGCCCTTCCAGCCACTTCCCAAATTAAAACTAGATCCTGCTCCGCTCCGGCGTGGAGTTGGAGAGTGGAGAGAGTCCGAGCAGCCCCTAAGTATCGTGTTTCTGTGGCCAGTTTGCGATCATTGCCAATAACAACTGCACGGGTAAAAGGACCGGGAAGAAAGAAGAATAGGCCAGTATTGTATCTCCTCCCTCTCTCGGACCAATTCGGAATGTTTGGAATTTTACTTGTCGGTGGATTTTTCTGTCAAATTTAAGTTTGTAATTTGCCTAACTGGAAGGATTTTAATAGGATTCTAATATGATTTGATAATTTGTTCATTCAATAGTTTGGACTAGACACATGCATTTACCTTTAATATTATTTTAGTACAATTTACCATCTAATGAGACTCCGAAAGCTCGAAAGAGAAAACATGTATCATGCCAAAATAAGTGTATCGACAAACATGCCAATTTCTTTGTAGCTAGTAGCATATAGTACTCCATCCATTTACTATTATAAGATGTTTTGGATATATCAATGTTGATTATATACGGACTGAAATAAGTGAACAAACACACTAAAACATATTCATACATCCGTTTAGAAAAAAGTAAGAATATCTTATAATAGTGAACAAGGAATACATCACGGCGATGATGGATATTTCGTACTAAAAACAACAACAATAGTTAACATGAAATTTGTTCTTGTGCATATTCAAAAGTTTCTATAAAGATGCGTTTATGTGGGTCCCTTGAAGTTGAAGCTTTTCTTTCCCCTATAAACCCTCCTCTCCTCCCGCTGCCTGCACAATCCATCAGCCCCTAGATAAGCTCATCCCTTAAGCTAATCACTCTCACACTCTTCTTCCATAATCTGTCAGGTGTGTCTGTTTATTTCCATTGTATCGTCGCATCCACACCCTTTCTAGGACAATTTAATGGATCTCGCGACGACGCCCGCGCGGCGGCCCATGGAGCATGGGCTGGCGCGGCGGCTGTGGCACGTTGTGCTCGCCGTGTGCCACATGCTGCGCCGCGGACTCTGCCGGAAGCGGCTCATGATGGACCTGAATCTCCTCCTCGGCCGCGGCAAGCTCGCCGGTCGGGCGCTTCGCGGCCTCCTAGCCCAACCCGCCACGGCCCATGGCCATGGCCACCGTATCTCCTCCTCCTCCACTTCCACCATGGCGTCGTTCTACGGGCACCACGCGCGGGCGGTGGAGTTCAGCTGCACCACCACGCCGTCGTACCCGCAGTACTACGGGCTCTTCCCCTTTAAGAGCCGCGGCGGGCGCAGCGGAGGCGGTCGGGGCACCGCCCGCGACGACTACGGAGGCCTGGATGCCGCTGCGGTGGCGCGGGCGTTCGAGATGATGAGCGCCGACGTGGAGTCCGGAAGAGCCACGCCGGCGGTGGCAGGGATGGCGACGGCGACGCCATCACCGATGGTGGCATGGATCCTGGGCCGCAGCCCCGCTGGTGTCCGGCGGCTGCGCGTCACCGACTCGCCGTTCCCGGTCGTGCCGGAGGACGGCAACAGCGGCAGCAGCGAGCGCGTGGACGCCGAGGCCGACGACTTCATCAAGAGGTTTTACGAGCAGCTACGGATGCAGCACTCGATCGCCATCCCGGATAGCTGCGTGTCGTAGGTATAACTTGATCCTCCCGGCTGCTCGTCGGCGGCGTTGTGACCGGCTAGCGCATCCGCGCCGTGTGTTACGGCTTACGGGTGCGTGTTGCCTGTATCGTGTGGTACTGGACTACTGGCTGCACCTGCATGCGTGCATCGACGTCGACGGCCGGTGGAGATGCCGTGCCGAGGCATGTCGAACGAACTCTATTCCTGCTTTAGCATAGAAAGATTGGAAGTGTTTCGTGTCTACTACTACTATTTCACCGAGTAATCATTGCCCTTTTAACTTTTTTTAACACAATACAATCGTAAATACTGGTATTTCATTGATTTGGCAGAAGTGTGACCACAAAGACAAAGAGTGGTGATCAAGTGATCATGTGATCAAAGGAACAAGAAAAAAGAAAAAGACAAAGAGAAAGAGAGGGAAGCCCTCTTTCACAAACTCGCGCCATTTCTCACGTCAAATTCCCCAAAAAGGTCGCTATGCATTTTGCACCGGCTATCCGCCATTACTTCATGTCACTTTTGTTTGCGTCAATCACGTCCTTCACGCTCGCAAGCTTTGCCCTGAGAGCAATTCCAATGGGGCGATTCATTTCATCCGCGGCCGTCCGTTTGGATCGGCGCGGATAGAAAAGACGGCCCAACGCGCCGACTTAAATGGACGTGCGTTCGTTTTTCGTCCGCGGGCGACCCATTCCCGGCCCATTTTTAAGCCTGATTTGCATCGGCGCGGACACGCGACGGACGCGCGCGCTCGCCTACTCCTATCCCCGGGCCCGCTCGTCTGTGGCACATTGGCCTCCCCTCCCCCCGGCCAACAAGCAACCCTCGTCCCCCGTCTCTACCGTCACCGACGCCGCCGCTCATTTTGCCGACGACTCTTCCAGCTGTCGCCGCCTCCACATCCGCCCAGCAACGCCATCCCTGCCCCCAGTCGCCCGCCGCCGCCGTTTTGCCGCAGGGGAGCAAGCTGGTTCCCGCCGCCGCTTCCCCCGCCGCCCAGCCGCCCGCGACCAAGAAGATGCCTCGCCGCCCCCGCACGACCAGCACACTCGTCGGACGCCGTCACACTCGTCGGACGCTGGCCGGGCAGCTAGCTGGTCTGTGGGCGTCGCGTCTCCCCTCGCCGGCCGTCTCCTTTTTCGACGCCCGCAAGCTGTTCGACAGTTTGCCAAGGTACGAAAATGGACTCCACCGACGAGTTCTTTTTCCATAATTTTCTTTGCGACTCCGACGATTCGTCGTCTGACGACGAGGAGGAGATATTGACTGTCGTGTTGGTCCATTACCACCTCAACAAACAACGGCCGTTGTTCCGTGGCTCCATTCCGGGCCACCTTCCGGCGTTGAATCGTAACCGGGAGAGCGGGCATTTCCTTCTCTGTAAGGACTACTTTGATACAACAAACCCGTTGTTCAAACATCACAAATTCCGCCGCCGGTTCCATATGAGTAGGCATGTTTTCAACCGTATTAGAGAGGGAGTGGTCGGCTATGATGACTACTTCGAGTGCAAAGAGGATGTCGTCGGCAAGATTGGTTTCTCCTCTTATCAGAAATGCACTGCCGCCATCCGAATGCTTGCATACGGAGTGCCCGGTGATCTCATTGACGAATACGTCCGTATGAGCAAGTCTACATGCCTAGAGTCCCTATATAAGTTTTGCAAGGCTGTGATTGCTGTGTTTGGTCCTGAGTACTTGAGATAGCCGACAGCTGAAGATACAGCCCGTTTGTTGGCGATGAATGCTAGCAGGGGCTTCCCGGGGATGCTTGGCAGTATAGACTGCATGCACTGGGAGTGGAAGAACTGCCCTTCTGCTTGGCAAGGGCAGTATAAGGGACATGTCAGGGCTTGCACTGTCATACTAGAGGCCGTGGCGTCTTAAGATCTCTGGATCTGGCACTCTTTCTTTGACATGGCTGGATCACACAATGATATCAACGTGCTTCAGCGCTCGTCGGTGTTTACTAGGCTTGCCGAAGGCAACAGCCCACCGGTGAACTTTACTGTCAACGGCCACAACTACGACAAAGGGTACTATTTGGGTGACGGTATCTATCCTCAGTGGACCACTATTGTAAAGACAATACCCAACCCTGTCGGAGAGAAAAGGAAAAGATTTGCCCAAGAGCAAGAGAGTGCTAGAAAGGATGTCGAGCGTGCCTTTGGTGTTTTGCAATCTCGATGGGGCATCGTTCGGTATCCTGCTAATACTTGGAGCACGCAGAAACTATGGGAGGTGATAGCTGCTTGTGTGATCATGCACAATATGATCGTAGAAGACGATTGCCCGGAACGTCTGTACGATCAAGGCTTTCAGTTTCAGGGTGAGAATATTATGCTTGAGCATGGAGTAGCGGCAACATTTGAGCAGTTCACTCAGTTTCATGAAGACATGCGTGATTGGGAAACTCACGTACAACTGCAAAATGATTTGGTTAAGCATATGTGGACTCATGTTGGCAACCAATAGATGTATCTTTTTTTATTCATTTGCAAAACTATGTGAAACATTTTTATTTTTATTTGGCCTGTAAAATATACTATTTATTTGAACGGACTATTTTGTTTGTTAAATTTTCATTTCACAATATGTTGAATGCAATGCAAAATTAGACGGCCAGCCGGCCACGCCTACACATATGCGTCGACGCATTGGGCGCGCTGTCGACCCATATGAAAAACAGGATGGACGTCGGGCGAGCGGCCGATCCAAATGGATAAAAAACGAACGAAATCGCCGTCTATTTAGGTCGGTCCGTTTGAGTTGCTATGAAGGTGTAGCTGTTACCCTCAAACTAGATATGCCACGAAACAAATGTCACCATCGTCTTTGTTCCCTTTCCCGTCCCTGGCACTGCTTTGCCGATCATCGTTGACACAACTTCCGTCGTTGTCTTCCTTTGTGAACAAACTGCCGGGTCTAGCGCGACGCAACTCTTCCATGTTGCTATCTTATAGCAATTCCAATACAGGTACCCATTTTGTCTACCGTCATTTATTTGGGTTGACGCGGACAAAGATAAAGGCCCAACGCGCCAATCTATTCGTAAAACGTGTCCGCTTCGCGTCCGTGCGGACCTATTTATGCCCTAAATTTGTGGCAGAAATGCGTCGGTGTGGACGCGAAGTGACCGTCTCGCGTGTCTTCCTGCTGTCCGCCGCGTCCCCACCTGGCAGCTGCCCAACTACCATGGTCATCTTTATTAATGGCGAACGCCCATCGCGGGCCCACGCGTCAGTGAAGGCGGTCGGCCTTTTTTAATCCAAGCGTACGGTGCGGGCCCGTCCTCATCCGCTTTCAGACGCCCTGTCCCCATCTCGCTATCCCTGTGCTCTCCCATCGGCGACAAAATCCTAGCAAATTGTAGCCACTGCAAGCCGCAATGGGTCTCTTCTCAGGAAAGGGAAAGGGCAAGGCCCCGCCGTCTCTCCCCACGCGCCTCCCCCCTCTGTCGTTGTCTTCCGGTCGGCCAAGGCAGTGGATCGCCGTCCCAGTGCACCAAGCGAAGTGGCACTGAGAGCACCGCGTCCCTCTCCCCTACCTCGACGTCACGCTGCCGCATGACTGACACTTGGATCCGGAGAGGATCCCATTGACGGTGGGGCCGCGGTCGGCACGGGCACACGCAAAGGAGGTGTAGCGCCGATGGCAGCTGCTGACGCCGAAGTAGCAGCAAGGGCCGGCGTACGCGGTCGACTCGCCGGCATGGCAGCGTTGGTTCGCCTTCGAGCACGAGGAGGCCGAAGGCGCGGCGTCCGCGACGTCTCGCATGGCTCCCCGCCGCTGCCCCTCTTCATGCACGACGAGGACTAGGTGGTGCTGGCCGCTGTCCTCCGGGAGAGCGAGGAGGAGGAGGACGAGGAGGAGGAAGCGACTTGCGAGGCGCGCATGGTGGAGGCCATGGCGCTGTCCGCGGGCGGCGACTGCGTCATGTCGCTGCTGGCCCTGCCATCCCCAACCAAGGCCGAGCTGGAGCCGACCCCCATCGAGCGCTACTCCTGGATTAGGGTGGCGCGTGAATGGGTCAGTGCGCCACTGATCTGGATGGGGGCAACGAAAGCGCAGGAGCGCGCCTACCTCGAACAATGGCACCAGCAAAAGGCTGGCCAAGGAGCATCGCGAGGGCGAGTACCTTGAGCAGCTAGAGCGCAGCGCCGAGGAGGAGCGTCATGAGGCCGAGGAGCAGGCGCGCCGTGCCCAGTCGGCGGCGGCACAACCCGCGGCGGACGACATCACCAGAGTCCGGAATACAACGTTCCCCTGGGCCGGGCCGACGCCGACGCTGATCGACCTGATCGGCCCTAACGTCAACGACGAGGACGCCTGGGGCAGCACGCCTCATTGTAGTTTAGGTTTAGTGAATGTAAATGTGGACAAGTAGACTCTCGCCGGCCTTTGTGGCCGGCATTAATGTTTAATTAATGTTTTTCTATTTTTGAAATATTTGTGTTTTATTTTTTTCCGCGCGACCTAGAAAATTGGTCGGGCCAACGTTGGGCGCATCCGCGCATGCGTCGACCCAAACGCGAAAGCGGACATGGGTGTCCGTCGTGCCGACTCAAACAGATAAATTCGTCGTTCGTTTGGGTCGGCGTGTTGGAGTTGCTCTTAGACCAGATCGCCATGAAGACCGGGCACCCCCAGAGAAGGTGAATCGAGGTCTCGAGGTTTTTGTTGCAGAGCGGGCAGAAATAGTCATTCTTCCACCCCCTCCGCTGAAGACGATCGTTGCACCATGGCCTATCATGATGCAACAGCCAACAAAACATTTTGACTTTGCCAGGAGCCCAAACCTTCCAGATCATGGATATAAACGTGAGGCGCGACCAATTTGAGAACTACATGTTGTAGGCCAAGCGCGCGGAGTACTCATCATTGCCGCTGACCGTCCAAGCAATCTCATCATCAAATCTATCGACGAGCGCGATGCCAGTCGTGTGGATGGCCCGGCGTTGTCATGGCGCAGACCGTGAGCCCAAACGGTCCCCATAAAACGCGGCCACCACCGACTTGTTCTTTCAAATGGAGTGATTGAACAGGTTCAGGAAAGCAAACCGAAGAGGGTGACCACCCAACTAAGAGCAGTGCTAGAAGCTTGCCTTCTCGCCATTGCGAATGATGACGGATGTCGTGGAGGCGAAGAGAGCTTTGACCTTGTCATCGCATGGCGTGCCAGAGCCAACCCAGGGCCTCTTTGGATGCCTCCAAGCGAGCCATAGCCAACACAGCCTCATAGTCGTTGGAGAAGTCTCCTTTCACTGAACGAACATCATCGAAAAGCCTAAAATAAATTCAGAAAATATGAGCACCAGTGTCGTCATCGCTCCTCCGGACAAACTTTGTTGTAGTAAACAATTGAGAAGTCATCGTACTAAAACCCCAAAGGACTAGCGCACCAAAAAAGCACTCGTCGTCACTGAAGAGAAGCGGAGATTAAAAGGATCCAACCTGTAGACACATGGACGAATGAAGACTGGATCCGCGTAGATCCACAAAAGACAAACATCAGCCAAATCTCGTAAGATCCACTAGAAACAAATCTCTGCCCCATGTGAACGCACGTACACATAACCTATCTGTACGTACATCAGAAGTTTAGAAATAGAGGCGAAGAGTGAAGAAACAGAACACATAGCATAGGAAGGTGGGGGATGAGGGAAGAGGATGAGACGTAGCCTACCTCTATAGATCGTAGGTAGATCGGGAGCCGACAAGGAGGCGTTGCATGAAATATTGAACAGAGCCGACAAACTACGCTAATGAGCCTCATTGCCATCGTTAGGCCTCCAATGTCACCAGGACAACAACCATGGAACTGCACTTTGCTCCAATACTCGCGGAAATATATGAGGGATGTGGGGAAGGATTTCAAGGGTCTGGAGCTGGCTAGAACAAAGCCATCGCAATCGACGAGGGGATTAGGTGGCCCGGTGTTGGAGACGGAAAGAGTTTATCGAACAATGACACCTTCATCAACGGGGAAGAGCTGGCTGGGGCAACGCCGCCACTGCCTCCATCGAGATGTTAGAAAAGGGGAAGGTTGTGCTGTGTGTGTTCGATTTTGTTCAGGGTGTAAGTACAAAATGTTACATCGAAGTATCTGGAATTCCACGCCAATCTACCTGTACCACATGTTTTACATCAAACGGCTGAGGATGCTGGATCGCACGATCGCACGTAGAGCCCAGATCTTCTTCGAGCAAGGCCATTTCGAATTCTAAATTTCGAATGGGACAAGCTACTGTCTGTTACCTGGGCCCCACTTATTAGTGGCACTCAGCTCCCCATCCACGCGAAAGAGCCAGCCGCTACCGTCTCCACCACACGGCCACAATCTCTGACCCTCGCTCCTCCCCCCACCGCAACCAAGGAAGGAGGCGGTGGAGACGGCAGGAGCCGACTAGTGCCGCATACAGCCCGCTTGCAGCGACGCCTCATCGGATGCTCCCGTCTCCGATACCAAATAGTTCGGTCGTTGCGGCGGCGGTCTAGGTGTGCTCGCCGGAGTCGTTGGACCCGTCCCGGAGCGACGCAGAGCACATGGCCGAGGCCCTCCTCCACCACCTCCCCCGCCGCTTCGGTGCTTCCACCACCGCCTCCTCGTCGCCGTCCTCCCACGGGGTCCTCTCACCCGCCCCACGCGCCGACCTGCGGGTCACGCGCTTGGCGGCTGCCGCCCCGCCTGGGCGGCCACACCGGCTCATGGTGCGTGCGTGCTCTTTTTCTCCTGTGGCTTCCTCGGAGAGAGGACTTCTGCGCTGTTAAGGGTTTTTGCGCTGTTGTGATGAGGGAAGCTCGAGTCTCATGTAGGGTTTGGCGGTTTGGGAACGTGGGGTTTGAGAAGTCTTCTGATCGTTTAATTGGGGTTTCCTTCTGGATTACATACATAATAGGGAGAGTATCCTGATTAGTTGCTGATTCATGCGGAGAGTTGTCATTATGCAAACAAAATAGATACACCTGCAAGCCATAGATTAATTTGTGGTGTTGGAATGAGTCTAATCGATGGCATTTACACACTATTTGCTTGATTTGGGCTATATGAATCACATTCACCTCACCCTCCCTGAGAATTGTACACGCGGATATTGGAAATTGTGAATATACTTCAGACTATGTTACTTCATAATTGGTTGAAGTTCTTTATGACTGAAACTAGAAAGGCTTCTTGCATTTACATGCTTGGGACACGGATAGGGTTACTGCTTAATTTATTCAACTGATTGCTGAGAGTGTTTGATATCTTTGGACTTTCCATTGTTCTCATGCTAGGCCCATGCCGCAGTGCGTTCAGAGACTGGTGAGCAACCTAAATGGTGGGAAAAGAACGCTGGTGCAAATATGATTGACATACACTCCACACAGGAGTTTTTGGATGCACTAAGGGATGCAGGCGACAGGCTTGTTATTGTAGAGTTTTATGGAACTTGGTGTGGTTCTTGCCGGGCACTCTTCCCAAGGGTAATTACCATTAATTCGTACTGATATATATGTAACTATGTACGTTTGATTTTTTCATGCCTTGATTGCCTTTTCTTTCAAATTTTGTTTCTCACATGTCTAGTTATGACTTCACATAGTTGTGTGGATAGATGTCATTTAGAAGGTATGTTGCTTGTGTAATACTGTAGTACTGTTTGTTTCTTGATCTTGTTCCAGAGTTGCCAATGACCTTGTACAGAAACAGGGAAACATTTTCCTTTCCATTTATAATTGGTAGATTGGTATTTACAATCTTTACAAGACTAGGGCTAGATCTAAAGCAGTCTCTCTCATTTCAAAATGTAAGGATTATAGTTTCTGCAATCTTGTTCCAAAATATAAGGCTTGAATTAGAATGAATATTTTTTTTTCTCTTTCGTTGTCATTTATCTCCCCCCTCTCTTGAAAATTTATGCATAGACACACATACTACATATTATCTCTCTTATTCACAAGACATTAGCACCATGGATACCATGGTTATAACTCCTTTAGCAATCCATCATCGTGATGAGACCTTAATAGGTTTTTGGTGAGTCGTAAGATGTTACTGTTCTCTAAAATAGAAGAGAAATATTAATTGATCGCTGCATAGCTGAATACTATGGTGCCAAGATGCTTAGTGGGTATGGACATATAGTGTTGAATTAAGGCCAATTCCTTTGCTGAAATCTTCCTGGATCAAGTTGAACACGAGGTCATGCCTAATACTGTGTTGCTGAAAATTCCATGGTCCTGGTCCACCTAGAGATTCCACCAAGGGTAAAGATAACTCCATTTAAGTTCTTTGCTGCTTGGGCAGAGATTTTCTTGGTTCTTGCCACCTGCAAGGTTCACAGACAAATCTGTTCTCAAGTGTCATAGAACCAGCACAACAAACGCTGGAATTTTATGCCAAACCTGCTATAAAAGGTCACAATCAAGCAATGCGCAGGTCACCTATTCTGCATTCTAGTCACGATAGAGAGTGCTAATTTATTAAGTATTCTTTTTTTGAACATTTATTAAGCATACTTAGGATTTGACAATCATCACAAGAGTGTGCCAGTTTAGCATTTAGCTGGTACTCCCTCCTTCCCAAAATATATGGCGCACTTGACTTTGCATGGTCTTTAATGCACAACTTTGACCACTAATACATACTCCTACCGTCCCATAATATAAGAGCGTTTTTGACGAGTAGGGCGTTTCGGTGCCCAGGCTCATCTGCACCCGGTTAGAAAAAAATTCGTAAAAAATTCAAAACAAATTCCAACAATTCCATTTTTTTGTGCGGTAGATAATTTGATGCGTGAGGCCCGCTCCACATTTCAAGTCATTTGGACATCTGAGCAACTCTCAGCAAAAAAGACAAATCAGGCCAAAACAGTGCATGAACAGTAAACATTTTTACAGATCCCCAATTTGTATTTTTTGCTGAGAGCTTCTCAGATGTCCAACTGATTTGAAAATTAGAGCGGACCTCATGCATCAAATTGTCTACCGCACAAAAAAAATTGGAATTTTTTGAATTTTTCTAGTATTTGTTTTGATTTTTTTTCGTCAGCACGGGTGCAGATGAGCTCGGGTGCAGAGATGGATTTTCGCGTTTTTGACACTGCACTATTGTCAAAAACGCTCTTATATTATGGGACGGAGGGAGTACAAAATTATATGAATCTAGCATGTATAAGTGGTATCATCGTATTTGTCTTGCAAAGTAGTTTTATTTCATATATCTTTGTACTAATTCTGTAGACATGCTATAAGTGAAAATCATAATCAAAGCTATACATCGAAGACCAGAAAAAAGTGAACCACGCCTTGTATTTTGGGAAGGAGGGAGTAGAAAGCATTACCAGTTAGTTAACAGTTCACAAGAAAAGGAGGCCAAGCTGCAAGGTAGATGTATTCCTGATTAGGACTCCCTAGATTCTCTCTTTTTACCAAGTTATTACACACCTGTTGTTTCTTACCTAGAAGCTTATGGCCTTTTGGAGGCTGTAACAAGGCCTGGATTCCGGAAGCTACTGAATTTGTGTGCATAAGTTGTTACCTGCTGAACTGTCCATCCTAAACTCATTGTCTTACCATCTCCTTGTGGCTCTTTTCTCAGCCCCTCAATTTGGTTCCTTCTGTAGCTGCATTATGTTTAATAGGCATGCAACTGTTGGGTATAGATCATCACCAATGGCTGGCTGATTGGTTTGCTTTGGGCATTATGTTAGTGTTGCAGATCTTGCTTGGTTCATGGTTCTCGAGTGACTTGGCTGCATAGGTCAATACCATGACTGAGATTGCCCTTGCTTTAAAAAGGCTGCTTGCTTGCAATTACGAGACGGCTCACCTTTGCCCAGGTCATGTGTTTTGGTGACCACCTCATCTTCATGACAATACAAGCTCTTACTGCCAACTTGTTAGCAACTTAGCATCTAGCTTAGCAAGGACTTTCCAGTTTATGATTGGTACTTTGAAGAACTAATGGACGCTTTATGGATTTTACCGTGACAGACTTTTTGTTTGACATTTTTGTGGCAATCACTTTTTATAAACTCCATACTGAGTCGATTGATTGGTTTCATAGGTTCATTTTTTTAACCTTGTGCTACTTGCTTTCCTTAAAACATAAGTACTCCCTCCGTTCCTAAATACTTGTCTTTTTAGAGATGTCAAATGGACTACCACATACGGATGTATATAGACATACTTTAGAGTGTAGATTCACTCATTTTGCTCCGTATGTAGTCATTTGTTGAAATCTCTATAAAGACAAATATTTAGGAACGGAGGAAGTAGTTTATGATTACCATCTGATAGCATCTCCCTAACATGTATACTGTTCTGAAACTAATGGCATCTCAATTCACAATGCAGCTGTGCAGGACAGCCACGGATAATCCTAATATCGTATTCCTAAAAGTAAATTTTGATGAAAACAAACCTATGTGTAAACGACTGAATGTGAAGGTCCTCCCTTTCTTCCATTTTTATCGCGGAGCCGATGGGCAACTGGAGGCGTTCTCATGTTCCTTAGCTAAGGTAAACCATACATCACCCCCTTCATAGCTCACCTTGTACAATAGGTAATCTTTAGTTACAACTCATAATGTACTGTATCAGATTGTCGGAAACTCCAGACACATTATCTTTTTTCTAGAGAGGCTTCTTTTGAAAGTGTTTTCACTTTATTGTTTTGTTGTTCAACTATGGGTTCAGAAGATAGGCACCAGTAAATACTCTGCAAAGTTCTGTCCAAGTTCTGTATGCTCTCATTAAATCAAGTCTCTCCTTTACAGTTTCAGAAGCTGAAGGATGCCATTGCCGTTCACAACACCGATCGCTGCAGCATTGGTCCACCTGTCGGAGTTGGGGATGTGCTTGCTAGCTCGAGCTCCCAGGAGAAACCTGCAGAAGCTGCAAGCTAGCCCTCCTTAGAAAGCATCTGTTTCTTTGCCCGACTCATTTTTTTGCCCCACTGTAATCAGCTCAGGAGAATCTTCCGTTTTCCTGTATAGAGGGGGCTCACGTACGCATCAGATGTTGTGAGGATTACTGTTTTTCTCTCAGGGAAGGAAAATGTGTATCATATATAGCGTGCCAACTTTTCCTTGTGCTTGGCAGAAGCAGTAGTGTTATACTACATCATTTTAGGGGTGGTAAAAGTCATGAACTCCATCCTGGGGCAGTGGGGCTGTCACACACCGTTGGTTTGGCCAAGGACGTGTGGTGAAGCCAGGCCTAGGTAACGACTAAACCGACCGTTTATTTCTAATTAGACTGATTTTCCTTAGTGATCTCTCTGAGCCATCCCAATCATCATCTGTGCCTCACT
This sequence comes from Triticum urartu, assembly GCF_003073215.2. Classification (NCBI taxonomy): domain Eukaryota; kingdom Viridiplantae; phylum Streptophyta; class Magnoliopsida; order Poales; family Poaceae; genus Triticum; species Triticum urartu. Next base: position 154,997,859 of record NC_053022.1, on the reverse strand, counting down.
ATCTGTGAACTACAGAGCAAAAATCGCAGCAACATTTTGCTAATATTGTGCTCTTTTGGAATACAATTTTTGGATACTGTGTTGTACTACAATTTGAAGGCTATGTTCAACCATAAGGTGGGCATCCAGCTGATTTTTTTGGTTAATACCAGCTGATTTCATTAACTATTCCTTTTTTTCCCGTGTGGTTATTGTTCATAACGGAAGCATGTTTTAGCAACTGCATACTGAGTCAAGTGACTCAAAATTAATGAATTATTCAGACAATCGAGAATATCAAACAGATAAGAAAACCTTATTTTCTGGCTAAATTGCCGCATCTCTTCTCTTCGCCCTGGCCCATCCAAGGTGCTTTTCAAATTTTGAAAATAATCAGCCAGAGAAAAGTACATAAGTTCTGTTCAGTATTACTCTTTGAAATTGTTTTAGTTACAGACTGTTCTCATGTATGACTACAAGTATTGCATGCAAAATACTTTGGAACAGTCCATTTTACAATAAAATTGCAAGTACCCTGCCTAAAAAAATGCAGGTACTCTTCACCGTAAGCCCCAGGCCCCCAACTATTGTGCCTACTTCTATACATTTCAATGTTAGCATGTATCCTTCCATTGCATGACTTCACTCAGAATCATTCCATTGCATGGCTTCACTTGGAGAATCAGAGGAAGCATACCGAAACACATAACCCTTTCTGCTCATCAACTACTACTAGGCAGGCCTCAGCGATTCCGTTTCAAATCCTTGTCATATATTTTCAATCGTTGAGACTACATGGCTGTGGCATAACTGTTCCCAATTTCCTCCATTTTGCATTCTGACAGGTGCTCTTTGCATCACCACCCCCTCGTTTTAGAGTAAGCCTGACGTTGTGCAAGGCTATCCCATGGCAAGGTACAGCTTTACTGCAACTGAGCTTGATAGCCTCTCTTGAGGCACTTGTCCCCCTAATGTTCTTAAACAACAGATTGCTCACCTCCACAGCCACTTTCTATACAAAAGAATAACACACCAGGTTATATCTATGTACATACACCGCTTGGTATGAGCGGGTTGCTATCTCAGAAAACAATCAACAAAAAATAAAATCAATGTACATAAACAAATGAATAAATCCATCATGGTCGTCATGTTCTTTCACCTGTTTATTACATGGTGTAGCCGAGTTGCAGTAGTTCTGGTCGATAATGATCGGGTTCCGTACATTATCCATTATCATGTTCTTGAACACAATATTCTTTGCATAACCCCGCCCACCCTGCCATGTCTTGATACGAGCTCCATTCGCCGTGTCGTGCAGTCGCACCCCGTCAATGGTGATGTTTGCAACTTGAGCTTGAGAGTTGCGATCACCTAAGCTCCCAATGCTTATCCCATGCCCTGGTCCACACACGATGTTCTTGACATGTAGATTCTCAGTCCCATCCTCAATTGACATGCAGTCGTCCCCAGTCTTGATTGCACAGTCCATGACTTTCACATCCTTACTATGGACGATATGGATGCCGTCGGTGTTGGGGCTAGTGCTGGGTGCTCTGATTGATAGGCGTGACATCCTTACATCGCTGCAACGCTCCATTGATATGTGGATTTGTTGGCTGTTCAACACTTCTAAATTATTCACTTTCAGATTTGTACAAGAATAGAACGTCAAAGCCTGGAAAGTGAAAAGAAAGATAGCCAATATGTAAGCAAGAAAAACAAGGCTACTCGATTGGAATATGCCAAGTAAGATGATTGGAAGGTGCACTCACCGTTGGAGCTTGCCTGCAAGGCTATCAAGGAAAAGAACAATTCATATTAGAAATGTTTCAGGAAAAAATAAATTGAAAGCTGTAATAGTTAAAACTTTTTAAAGTTGACAGTGAAACATTATATTTTCCTAGTGTTTTTCATTAATGCACAACTCAGAAGTTCAATATACTTACGAGTTTTGTGTTTACTTTGCAGGAGTTCTGCCACCAAAATTTTCCATTTCCATCAATGGTCCCACCACCGGTGACAGTAAGACCTCTCACAGATCTGAACAAAATCCAGTGCCTAATGGTATCCTCTATCCAGTATGATCTCTTTGGAGGAGCTACCAAAGTACCTTCAATCTGGAATTTGGTAGAACTTGTCATCTTTGTTTGCAAAAGTTGATGGAAGAAAATAATGTATGCATGTTATTGTTATTCATCTATCTCACCATTAACTTGATACTGGATTTGCATGGGCCAAAGAAAGTTACATGCTTCGTCAGGCATTTCTTGCCCTTGGGGATGAGCACAGTGCTAGGATTCAAAGAGGAGCAAGCTGCAGCCCACGCCTTTGACAATGCCTGCAAGAAGTGGATGCGCAAGAAACCCATGGTAAACCTTCCGTATGCATTTCTATCTCTAGTGAAATATGTATTTTGAGTTGGTTTTGCATTATACATACCTTTGTGTCGTCGTGGCGTCCATCCCCGTAAGCCCCATATCTGAGCACACTGAAAACATGATTTGACTGTAGAGATCGGTCTCTATGATCAGCCCAATTTGTCAAAGGGGCCACTTTCATGTCTTTCTTGGCAAGAACACAACACAAGAATAATGATAGTAGAGAGAAAAGGGGCACAATGGAAGCCATTTGTGCACACTTAGTATGTGCTGTTGGTGCTGAAACTGATGGGATCAAGTATTCCATCATGAGGATTATTTATAGGTGCCAAGTTTGGTTGGAGATCTTTGGTTGTTCTTAGCTCAGGTTGCTTCTGGTTGATTAGCTAAGTTGGCATAGATATTTGGAGCGCAGCAACAGAAGATTCTCCTGGCATGGGAGTCAAGATAAATGTGCTTGAAACATTATGTTTGCCTTTTTTGCCATTGCACCCAACTAACCCAGTTTGGCTTTTGAGATTATTTCAACACTAAGATCCAAACAGCAAAATTAAGGACACCTGGAGTACCCACTGTAGAGACAGATCATCTGAGAAACGCATGCATTTCTTCGGTGCTGCACTCTCCAGACCCACTAACCTTGCATGGATGTTTGAACCCTTACAGATGTATAACCTACTGGCTGGTGGAAGTAATGAATCATCGTGCAACTTATCAGTGCTAATGACAAATCATCAGGGAAAGAAGGCATGTGATTGCATTTGGACCTTTTCAGGTAGGTATCTTAACATTCATGAACAGAGGTTTCAGTTATAGGATCTTAGCTGAGAAAGGAGAAGCGTGGGGCTCGATTCATGGTTGCCGATTTGATGGAGATTTCTTGCGCCGACATTTTAGCGAGGTCATTATCTTCTTTCTCCCGGCTTCTGCCGCTGGCTGGGGCGCCGGTGGGCGGCGAGCTGGTGGTGGTGGCGGCGGCGGGTGCGCCTGCTGCAAGGGTTTTCGTGCGAGGCTCTACTTCTGGTCGTTGCTAGGGTGGACCAACTCCTTGGGCCACGACCAAATGGGCCGGTGGCGTCCCGGGCCCAGAACACGCCACCACCTTATGCCAGTCGTGTGGGGGCGTCTGTCAGGAGGAATTCCCTATTCGCCGCTTACTGCGGCAAGTAGTCGCCGCTTCGCACAGGGCGCAGCTCACCCTGGGCCGGCCAATTTGAATGGTTTCGCCTCGCGAGATGAACCACAAAAAACCAATGGCGCTAGGGATCGAACCTAGGACCTCCAGTAGCGATACACACTCGCTAGCCACCGTGATCGGCTCGTGGATCTGTAAGAAAGCAATGCTAAACTTAAAGAAACTAAGAGCGACGAAAAACCCATATGTTCCTTGTACTGTTTTTTCTTCAGTCTTATTCTGTTCTTTCTTGTTTTCTTTGTTTTTCTTTTTCAATATTTTTTACTTTTTCCTTGTAAGCTTTTCAAAAAGTTCAAATATGGTTCAGAATTTTTGAAAATGTTCTTTTTGTCAAAAATTGTTCATATTTCTGAAATAGTGTTCACATTACAAAATTTTGTTCAGAATTTCGAAAATTTTCATGCTTTCTTTGTTTGTTTGTTCTGATTTTCAAAATTTTGTTCACATTTGAAATCTTTTTAAAATTAATTCAAAAAATGTTCGAGTTTCAAATCTTGTTCGCATTTTCAAAAAATGTTCACAATTCGAAATAATGTTCGCATTGCCAAATTTTGTTCAGAGTTACAAAAAATGTTCCCTTTCTCAAAAATTGTTCACAGATCCAAAAATATGTTCGCTTTCTTCAAATTTTGTTCCAAGCTTCAAAAAAATGTTCGAGTTTCAAATCTTGTTCGCATTTTCAAAAAATGTTAACAATTCAAAATAATGTTCGCATTGCCAAATTTTGTTCAGAGTTACAAAAAATGTTCCCTTTCTCAAAAATTGTTCACAGATCCAAAAATATGTCCGCTTTCTTCGAATTTTGTTCCAAGTTTCAAAAAATGTTCGCTTTTCTATTTTTCGTTTAAAATTTTATGAAATGTTCTTGTTTTGCAAAATTTGTTCAACATTAAAAAAACTTTGCTGCTTTTCAAAAAAAATCAAAGGTCAAAAAATGTTCAACATTTAAAAAAAATTATTCGCTATTTTTGGAATTGTCTGCGTTCAAAAAAAGATACGGGTTTTGAAAACGAACTACGTTTTTCCTGCAAAAAAAGAATGAACTGCGTTCGAACTTCTATAAAAGTTTAGATCTGTCGTGGATTATGTTCTTATAGTATTTGCTGCCTAGTGTTGGCAAAGAACGTTCAGTGGTGCAATGGCTACCGCACGCGGGTATTAAGCGGGAGGTCTCGAGTTCGATTCTCCAGTCGCCCTCACATTTTTGTGTTGTATTTTACGTCAGTAGCTGCTCCTTCGTGGGCCGGCCCAAACGAAGCACCCCTGTCAGGACCCAATGAACTAACTCCGGACATGTAAGGGCCCCTCCAGTCTGCCGCAGATAGGAGGTCCCCTGTCAGGACCCAATGAACTAACTCCGGACATGTAAGAGGGTGTTTGGTTCCAGGGACTTTTTGGTGTTGGGACTAAAAAAAGTCTCTAGCAAACCAAACAGGATGAGACTTTTTTAGGATTTTTTGCTAAAAGTCCTTAGAAGTACCTCCTTGAGAGTCTTTTTCAAAAAGTCCTAGGAACTAGAAAAAGTCTTAAGACTAGAGAATCAAACATCACCTAAGTATCTCGGGAAGGCTGGCTAAATAGACGGCACAACTTGAGAACGAATGGGTGTGCCCGGGGACACGAACACAAAAGGTTAGCTGCAAATCAGCCGTGTCCAAAGGCATATCCATCTTGAGTGGTTCGGTTGCTCATTTGCAACCGATTTTAGATGGATCTTGGGGTTAATTTATAAAAGGAGCATTTGTTAAACGTGTTGCACATTGCTTGCTTGACAAAGTCTGGACAAGTGCTTTGCAAGCAGATGATGGGGCATCCGGGCAGGTCGCCCGGCAGGGTGAACGACTAGGCAGGCGGAGGCAAGCGTGGGCAGGCCAGATGTCCCATGGACACATCCTTCCACCATGGATCTGGTACCGGATGACAAAATGAAATCCAGTTTAAGATCTTTCTCGACCATTTATCTGTAAGTAATGTTATTCATGGCAATTAATAATATTGTCTTGCTCTGTCTCATACTTTCTAGCATGTTGTTAATGAGACTTTCACTCTTTTCAACAGGAGGTTCAAGTTGGGCCCGAAACATAAAAACATAGCTACCTGAAAAAAAGACCAAACAACTCACGATGGACGTCGGGTCCAACAAATGCAGCGCTGCCACTCGGTATCTTGGCGTCACGACCCCTGCCCAGTTGGGATTCAAGGTCGATGTTAGGACCGAGAGTATATCAACCAGGGGGGTTTGAATGGGAGATTCAAAAATTCTTGCGAATATTTTGAGACGAACCCAAACGCAGCAGCGGAAATAAGGTATGATGGAAAATAACTTAATCAAACTCGATACTGAGGATCAATTCCTTCAAGATAGCGAGCAACAATAGATCGAGTATAGGCTACCACAGGTTTGACAATAACTATTGTAATGCAATAAACAAACAGATACATTAGCATAAGATAGCACTGGGTAGAACTATGGGTGGAACATGCGAGAGATAACTAAGACGAAGTAAATGACATATGACATGGGGACAACACTTCCAAAAATAACAAGTGCGAATGGAAATGAATGCTACTGAAAGGATTCATCAAGATAAGCAATGAAAGATAATCAGATGGGAACGAGAGAAATGATTGATATGAGTGATATGCAACAGTTGTAACTAGATCAGATAAACTATTGTCACAGAGCACGAAAGTAAACTGCTGAAATTATGCAGTAAAGTAGATAGAACCAGTGGTGCTCGATGGCGACAACTGGATTTGGTAGACCAGTTTGCCCTTCTGCCAAAGAACTATGTCTGGTTGGAGGGGTTGTGATTTAACACAAAAGATAAACTCTCTTCGCCCTATTCTCCTTCAACTCAGAGCTGATCAGACTCTAGTTGATTTCACTCATGGTAGATACTTGTCGGCGATCTCCAAACCTTCGATCGACCTTTGAAAACAACAGTCACTCTTGGTTGCTGAAGATCTAGCTCGGTGAAGACAACAACTCTTCAACACTCGAGCCGACACCTATCCGTCTAGAGAGTGTGCAGCTCTCAAGAGCTCTAACTCATAACTACTCTAGGTACAAGAACTCTAACTCATAACTCATAACTACTGTGATGCTCAACCATTGTCTAAGTTTGGGCTCTTGATTTTTCTCTCGGTGGATCTTAAACTCAAATCACTCGGAGAGGGGATGCTCAATCAATCTTCTCGGAAATCATAAGCGGAGTAGCCAACGAACGATGTTGGAGCGGGGTGGCTATTTATAGCCGCAGCCTTCCCTGAACAGAAATGACCAAATTGGACATGTGGAGCAGCCAATGGCTGAATGACACGAGTCCAATGGTCGGAAATTGAGCACAATGGTAACATTACTTGCGGAGCAAGTAAAGCTAACTCCTTCGTTCGAAAGATATCTCCTACAACATGAAGAACAACGTCTACTGCTGCCAGGTAATCATTCGAAGCATAAGAGATTTCTCTCACATCTTTCATAGGTTTTGGGCTAAGCATCACAATGGATCTAAGCTACGAGAACCATACCCCTCTTAACAGTACGGAGGTCCTATGACTCAAATAAATGAAAGAAGAACAACGAAATGAATATTACGTCTTCACTTTGTCTTTGACTTTCATATGCTGCGGTCATTTTTCTTCGGACAGAAGCTTTGAACTAATTGCTTTACGTCAGCAATAATTTTTGAGGGGCTAACTCCTTCACATCAATCTTCTCGCCAACATGTCTTCAATAGATGTAGCCCATTCTTATCTGCAATGCTGATATTCTTCGGTGAAGTTCCTCGAACTTGACACCGGAGATAGCATTCTCTTTGGTTCTGCATGGACTATTTCTCTCTGTATGCACTAGCAAACAAATCAGTCCATGCCTGTTTTTGTCAACAATCTCCAAAACACAGGAGGGCAATAGTTGCACCAACAATCTCCCCCTTTTTGGATGATTGTTGGCAAAACAGAACACATCAAAGGATAAATAAGTAAATTAAATGGAATGCGAAGGATAATGAAAGACGAGGGATAATTACGAAGATAAAATACGCTCCCCCTGAAGATATGCATGAGATGCATAGATGACAGAAATGGAAGGTAGCGATGTGAATCTTTGTACGAGTGATATTGACACATGATCTCAATCGTGGTCTCTTCAATACACTGGATAGTGTCTGAGGTGTTTCCTGTCACACACAATCTTTAAGAAGATTTGTTAGATAAAGTGAATACTTTGAAATGATTTGTGACAAAGGATAAGCCATGAAGATTTTCTCAGAACACAATTTTAATCTAGAATCCACTCGAGATATAAGATTTCTGCAAGTTAGATATATGAGGAAATCAGAGCAAAGGAATTATAGATATATTGCTCGTAGTAGATATGCTTCAGATGAAGTTCTCCTGCAACAAAGATGTTACGAAGGAGAAGTGCAAGGAAAACAACTTGATAGATAGAAATAATTTTCTCTTGAAACACAAGAGAAATAATCCGAAGCAACTTTCTTCTTCTACAAGGTTAGATAGAGAAAGATAATCATTATAAAATATCTAACCAACAAGCATATATAGAAACAAGGAGTGCGATGTCTCATTTAGAGAGGCATGATTTCCAATCCTCCTTGAAGTGCTTTTATTTTCCCTACACGACAGATAATTATCGAGGATAATCATTGCTAGGGAGTAAACTTCCGATAGCATGATACGTCTATGTCGTATCTATAATTTTTGATTGTTTCATTCTACAACTTTCATATACTTTTGGCAAATTTTTATATTATTTTTGGGACTAACATATTAATCCAGTGCCCAGTGTCAGTTCCTGTTTGTTGCATGTTTTTTTGTTTCGCATAATATCCCTACCAAAGGTGTCCAAACGAGAAACTTACGGAGATTTATTTTGGAATATTTTTCATTTTTGGGAACAAGAATCAACATGAGATGATGCCCGAGGGGCCCACAAGTCGTAGAGGCGCACCCCCTACCCATGGCGCGCTTGGGAGGCTTGTGGCCACCCGTAAGGCGGTTGGTGACCTTCTTCGGTCGCAAGAAAGCTAATATCTAGATTAAAATCGTGCTAAACTTTCAGCACAATCGGAGTTACGAATCTTCGGGAATTTAAGAAACGGTGAAGGGCTAGAAAACAGGAGCACAGAAATAGAAGGAAACACACACACACACACAGAGAGAGAGAGAGAGAGAGAGATTATACTTGAGATCAAATTGAAATGTTGCATTGGTATGCCAGGAATTTATGCTTGAGATATGATTATACTTGTTGTTCTAGGATGAAGGTTCCACACGCTCCCTTTTCATGTAAATTTAGCGATAATGAAACCTTGGCTTCTTATGCTAATGGTATATATGATAACTATGATGTGGAACAAATAGAATAATTTGTTGCTTTTAAGGGTGCTTATGAAATTGAATCTTTATTTGAAAAGTGTGAAAATTATGATGATGTTGTTTATAGACCTGAAAATTATGCTATACTTAAATATTGCTATGAGAATTATGAATATAATGCCGATATTAATGAGTTTATTGAGAAAGTCTCGGCTGTCCAAGAAGAGACTAATATTTTGCAGGAATCTATGGAAGAAGAAATTGATAACACTGTGAGCTCATTGGATGAAAAAGATGAGGAGGAGAGCAAAGAACAAAAGGAGGAAGTGCAGATTAGCTACCCGTGCCCACCTTCTAATGAGAGTAACTCTTCAACTCATACATTGTTTGATTTCCCTTCATGCTTACCAAAGGATGAATGCTATGATAATTGCTATGATCCATTGGATTCGTTTGAAATATCCCTTTCTAATGAAACTGATGCTTGCTATGCTTGTGGCCATGATGCCAATATGAATTATGCTTATGGAGATGAACTTGCTATAGTTCCTTATGTTAAGAATAAAATTGGTGCTATTGCACCCATGCATGATAGTCATATTATCTTTTTAATTCTCCCAACTACACTATATTAGAGAAGTTTGCTCTTATTAAGGATTATATTGATGGGTTGCATTCTACTATTGCACACGATGATTTTGATAGATATAATATGCATGTGCTTGCTGCTCCTACTTGCAATTATTATGAGAGAGGAACTACATCTCCACCTCTCTATGTTTCCAATACAATAAAATTGCAAGAAACTATTTATGCTATGTATCGGCCTTTACTATGTGTGCATGAATTGTTCTTTTATCACATGCCGATGCATAGGAAGAGAGTTAGACTTCGTTGTTGCATGATATATGTTGCTTTGTGCTCACTACTAAATTATAAATCATTGTTAATTAAAATTGGCTTTGATATACCTTGGAATCCAGGTGGATCCATTACTTGAGCACTTTATGCCTAGCTTAAGGGCTTTAAAGAAAGCGCTGCCAGGGAGACAACCTGGAAGTTTTAGAGAGTCATTTTATTCCGTTATGTGCTTCTAAAAAGTTTAAAAACAAAAAATATAGAGGGGAAGCTAAAACTTTTCAAAAAGAAAAGTGAAAGTAAGAAAGACGAGCACTGTTGAAGTGGGGGAGCTCCTTAAACTTTGTTCATTCCCATGGAAACTTTGCAAATCTTGAATTACAGAAACTTTTCAACAAAAATAATTATCCTCTTGTAAAACTCCATTGTATTATAAAAATAATGTGCCAAGATTTGCCTTTAGGATGATTAGAATGCTTGTTTGGTGTGTGCAGTGCAAAAACATAAACTTTGGCTGTGGTGCCTGAATTTACATTTTTTACTGGAATGTCAAAAGTTTCTGAAATTTTACACAGTACTACTATACAATTTTTTTATTTTGTCCTAATGTTTCAGAATTTTTGGAGTTACGGAAGTATGGTCAATATTTAGATTGCTACAGACTGTTCTGTTTTTGATAGATTCTGTTTTTATGCATTGTTTTGCGTGTTTTGATGAATCTATGGATTGTATCGGAGATTTTCAATAATACTTAAAGTGGTGATTTGCTTTATTATACTAACGGATCTCACGAGGGTTTTGTTAGGTTTTGTGTGATTGAAGTCTTCAAGTTTTGGGTGAGATCACGATGAATGAAGGAATGAGGATTAGCAAAAGGCTAAGCTTGGGGGTGCCCGAGGCACCCCAAGATAATATTCAAGAAGTATCAAACAACTAAGCATGGGGATGCCCCCGAGTGGCATCCCCTCTTTCTTCTAACAACCATCGGTATTTTACTTGAAACTATATTTTTATTCATCACATACAATAGCTACAAGGCAAAAACAAAATATGATTGAGTTTTCAACAATACTTGAAGTGGTGATTTGCTTTATTATACTAACGGATCTCACGAGGGTTTTGTTAAGTTTTGTGTTATTGAAGTTTTCAAGTTTTGGGTGAGATCACGATGGATGAAGGAATAAGGAGTGGCAAGAGCCTAAGCTTGGGGATGCCCGAGCCACCCCAAGGTAATATTCAAGGACTCCCAAGCAACTAAGCTTGGGGATGCCCTTGAAGGCATCCCCTCTTTCTTCTAGCGATCATCGGTAATTTTACTTTGAGCTATATTTTTATTTGTCACATGATATGTGCAAATTCTTGGAGCATCTTTTGTTTTTATTTTTCCTTTTTGTTTTATGCACCATGCTTGTATGAGATAGTCCTTGGTTGATTTATAGAATGCTTCATGCACTTCACTTATATCTTTCGAGTATGGCTTTATAGAATGCTTCATGTTCTTCACATATATCATTTAAAGTTTGGATTGCCTGTTTCTCTACACATAGAAAACCGCCATTTGTAGAATGCTCTTTTGCTTCACTTATATTTGTTAGAGCGTGGGTATATATTTTATAGAAATAATTAAAATCTCATGCTTCACTTATATATATTTAGAGAGACAACGGGAATTGGTCATTCACATGGTTAATTAGTCATAAAATCCTACATAAAACTTGTAGATCACTGAATATGATATGTCTGATTCCTTGCAATAGTTTTGCAATATCAAGATGGTGATAGTAGAGTCATGCTACACTGGTACAACGAGGCGCTATACAAACGGTTTTAACCCCTTTCCGCAATGGCATTCGGAACCGTCGCCAAGTGAGTGACTGCGATAGGGGGTCCTTCCCACACGACCCAGAAAACCGTCGGTGATAGGGAGCCTCAATGCATATGCAATACTCCCTACTCGTTTGTGCTCGCATTGCCTTCGCAGTCGGTATTCCGTGGTGCTATGTTTACGATGCGCGATCTATCACAAATAGTTCACGATTATAGAAGTAGACAATCACACGCATTTACTTTTCCTCGACTGTGTGCGATTCGATGTAAGAGCGCACATAGTTGTCGCTATAAAACCGTATGCGAAGGTTGAATATATCCCACACAATTCATCTGTCGTACCCGCCTCGGATGATCGACCTATCGCACGTGTTCTTCTATGACCAAACGTTTGCGATGCGCACAACATCACAAACAGTTCATAATTGTGAAGCGTGTGTGATAAGGTGACTATCGCAAACATTTAATAAGAAAGAACCCTGTGCGATGCTGTTGTTAACCGCACACGTTTTTTCTTAGCTAATCGTGTGTGCAGTAGAGGTTGATCGCACACGTAGTGGATCCTAGAAACGTGTCTGATCTCCACGTCTATCGCAGATGTTTCGCTTTCGCAAACCATGTGTAGTGTAATCCCTAGTTAATCCCTAATTTAAAAATCACATGTTTTTAATTTTAAAGTAGGCAATCACTTATTTCATATCCAACCATGTTTATTACAAATATAGGTTCAACCACGAATGCATAATTCGATGCACAGGTACATATACCGAAGAACTACAGAAGCACCAAGTAAAGAATGATGAACCACAGTTGTACTAATGTAACACCCACGATGTGGCTATATCTCCCACGTGTCAGAGCACGACTTAGAGGCATAACCACATAGTAGGCATGTCGCAAGAGGGGTAATCTTTACACATCCCATGTACTGAATAAGAAAGGGATAAAGAGTTGGCTTACAATCGCCACTTCACACAATACATAAATATATCATTACATCATCCAGGATACAATCAAGGTCCGACTACGGAACCAAATAAAGAAAGACAACCCCTAATGCAAAAGATCCCCGATCGCCCCAACTGGGCTCCACTACTGATCGAAAGAAAAACGAAACAACACAACAAACACAATCTTCATCGAGCTCCCACTTGAGCTCAGTGGCGTCATCTACACTGGTATCACCGGCACCTGCAACTGTTTGGAAGTATCTGTGAGCCACGAGGACTCAGCAATCTCACACACGCGAGATCAAGACTATTTAAGCTTATGGGTAGGAAAGGGAGTGAGGTGGAGCTGCAGCAAGCACTAAGCATATATGGTGGCTAACTTACGCAAATGAGAGCGAGAAGAGGAGCAAAGCACGGTCGTGAACTAGAAGTGATCAATAAGTGATCCTGAAACTACTTACGTTCAAGCATAACACAAGAACCGCGTTCACTTCCTGGACTTCGCCGGAAGAGACCATCATGGCTACACACGCGGTTGATGCATTTTAATTAAGTTAAGTTTCAAGTTCTCTACAACCGGACATTAAAAAATTCCCATCTGCCCATAACCGCAGGCATGGCTTTTGAAAGTTCAAACCCTGCAGGGGTGTCCCAACTTAGCCCATCACAAGCTCTCACGGTCAACGAAGGATATTCCTTCTCCCAGGAAGACCCGATCAGACTCGGAATCCCGGTTACAAGACATTTCGACAATGGTAAAACAAGACCAGCAAAGCCGCCCGAATGTGCCAACAAATCCCGATAGGAGTTTCACATATCTCGTTCTTAGGGCACACCGGATGAGCCAGACACCGGGTTGGCATAAACCCTGGTTGCCGCGTCGGACATCACTCAGGTTGGACCAACACTTAGAGAAGCACTGGCCCGGGGGGGTTAAAATAAAGATGACCCTCGGGAGCACGACTCCCAAGGGAAAAGTAGGTGGTGGTGAGGCAAATGGTAAAACCAAGGTTGGGCCTTGTTGGAGGAGTTTTATTCAAAGCGAACTGTCAAGGGGTCCCCATAACACTCAACCATGTAAGGAACGCAAAATCAAGGAACATAACACCAGTATGACGGAAACTAGGGCGACAAGAGTGGAACAAAATGCCAGGCATAAGGCCGAGCCTTCCACCCTTTACCAAGTATATAGATGCATTAATTAAATAAGAGATATTGTGATATCCCAACATATCCATGTTCCAAACATGGAACAAACTTAATCTTCACCTGCAACTATCAACGCTATAAGAGGGGCTGAGCAAAGCGGTAACATAGCCAAACAACGGTTTGCTAGGACAAGGTGGGTTAGAGGCTTGACATGGCAATATGGGAGGCATGATAAAGCAAGTGGTAGGTATCGCGGCATAGCAATAGAGCGAGAAACTAGCAAGCAAAGATAGACGTGATTTCGAGGGTATGGTCATCTTGCCTGAGATCCCGCAAGGAAGAAGAACAAGTCCATGAAGAAGACAAATGGACGTAGTCGAACGGATCCTCACAAATGCGACGTTAACGGAACTAACTCGAAGAAGCACACTGGAAAGAAGCAAAACAACATGGTAAACAACCATCACATAACATGGCATGATGCGCAAACAAGTATGATGCATGTCCGGTTTAAATATGCATGGCATGACAAAGTGCACAAACAACCCTACAAATTAAGTGGATCTCAATATGCAACGAGTTGCATATTGACGGAACACCACATGTCTTATTTAGTTCTCTCTCGTTTATGTACCCAACAATATTAAATGTTGTTAAACATGGCAAGAGGTGAAGCAAAGTAAAACTACATATCTAGGTAAGTTCAAATGAGGCCGGAACAACAAGCAACAAGTCCGGAGAAATCCTCATGAGCATATATTAGATTTGGTACTGTTCTGCCCTAAAGCATATTTTAGAGTTGTTAAACATGCAAAGTGATGCCAACATGTTAAACTAGGCTTTATTCCACCCCATTTACATATAAAGTTTGTTAAGTTTGGAGCTACGGTTATTAAGTTATGAATTAAAGTATTTTAGCATGGCATTTGAGAAAATTTAATCAAACAACATTTTAAACATAGATGAAAGTGGCATATTATGGACCTACACAAAATTCTAAGCAACTTTCATGTTAAGTTTGTTAATTCCGATGCACGGTTGTGGAGTAATTAAATGCAAGAAGAACACGGGCTTTTCTGCAAAACTATTTTACACTGGATATTAGATAAATTTGTTCAGAAAAAAACATGGGTTGTAACTGAGTGGGCCCAACAATGGGGGAAAAAAGGAGGGCGCGCAGCTGGCCTCACCATGGGCCTCGGCCCATTCAGTGGAGGAGGGAGGCCGGTAGGGCGCGCAGCTGGGCCTCGGGCGTGCTTGTAGCCCACGCGGGCACTTGCGACAGCGGCCTGGGTCACACAAGCGCTCTCCTTGCTCGGCCGAATCACATAGGAAGGGGATGAAGCAGGGGAGCTCGGGAATGGCAGCGGAGGAGGCATGGTTACAGCGTGGCGCCGGGCGGGAACCGGCCGGAACGGGCGGATCCGGTGGCTGGGCGGCGGAGTGAAGGAGATCCGGTGGAGGAGGCGATGATGGCGTCCCCATGGAGCTTGTTCGGGGACGTTGGTGTTCCTGTGAAGCAGAGAGAGAGACAGACGAGGTGAGCGCGGGAAGAATAGCGATGGACTAAGGAGAAGGAAAGAGGAGGACAGAGAGGAGAAAGAAGCAAGGGTAGTGACGAGCACTCATTTGCTCGCCGGGTTCTCGCTGGAGCGGCGAGGCAAGGCCTGGACCGAAAGGGAGGCGGCGCCGCGGAGCTGCCGGTGGCGGAGGATCTCGAGCATGGGCTCCTGCTCGGGGAAGACGACGGGATCGAGGAGTCCCGCGTGTGCTCGACACAGCAGGAGGCGTGGTGGAGCTTGAGGCCGGAGGGCTCGGGCGCAGGAGGGGCTCGGGTTGGCCGGCACATGATCCCAAGGTGGGAGGAGGCTGCAGGTATCGGTGGTTGGCTGGGGGAGGGGATCGAGGGAGATCGGGTGAGGGGATCCCGAGGAAGAGGATTTGGTGGAGAGTGCAGCGGCGGGTGAAGGGACAAGCCTCCTAATTTCTAGGGTTTGACCAAAATGGACTAGGGGTGAACGAATATATACACCACGGGTTAGGTTAGGGGCTATCTCGTCCCTCCGATCAAAATCAGACGGTCAGGAAAAATAGGCTAGGGAGTCCAAATAAGAAAATGGTGATGTTTTGTAGATGTTTGGGGATGATCTGGACACAACGGTGGCAACAATCCGGGTCGGGTTCGGGACAGCTTTCGGACGCGCGAGGGGGTCGATGCACTGTGCAAAGAGGGTTTGACGGACAAGGTCAAGTGTGAGGTTGGACTGAGAAGAAAGAGGAGGAAAGCAAAAGTGTGTGGCAACCGTTTCCGCAGACCGAAAACGTCCGACGTTTGACCGACTATATTGACGCTATAGATATCTGTTGGGGCATCAAACGCACTCCGAATGCGATGAAACTTGGCAGGCGACCTACTAACAACATAACAACACTGCATGCCAACTTTCAACCCATTCCGAGAACATTTTCCGGCCACTTATAGAATAATATTTCGGACGTGCCGTGGGCGCGTGCAAGTGTGTTTGGACTCAGAACGGACAACATATGGAACTGGAAGACCCGGACGGATGCAAGTTTCAAAAACATGCAGATGCAATGCGGATGATGACATGGCAAGATGCAACACGCAAGCAAATGACATGGCAAAGACAGCGAATAACTGGAAGACACCTGGCGCATCGGTCTTGGGGCGTCACAACACTCCACCACTACAAGAGGATCTCGTCCCGAGATCTAGGATGGCACCGGAGAGAAAACAGAAGAGGAAGAGAAGAGGTAAAACAAAGTTGCTCCTTCGACAAATGAGTGAAACCAAAGAACCTTGAGAGGTTAAACCATTTAAGAAAAGAAAACAACAGACATGATCAAAACTAAAACACTCCGTTAGAAAAGAGGAACAAGGAACATTACTAAAACCTTGTAGGTTGAACGACATAAGAAAAAGGGTTGCAATGGACAAGAAGTACTAGCAAGCACTCCAGTTAAAACGAGATGCAAGGAACGATAAGGATCAATTACGACAACACTCCGGTTGGAAATGGAAGGAATAAGAATGATATAATTTGGACATCACTCCAACTGTAAATGAAAGGAATTTAATATGAACTTGGGAAGATTGGATGATACTTGATGAACTCAACAGCACATTGCCTCCAGAACTATTGAAAGAATGGCACAAGGGGTAAGAAAGATTTCAGACAGCACTCCGGTTGAATGGATAGATAAAGGAAAGAGCATGATCTTGGAAAAACGAGATGATAGGACGAAGAGAGCAACATCACAGTGCCTCCGGAACGAAAGAAAATAAAGTAGATCATTAGCATAAGAGAACGGAGAAAGAAATGACGACTTCTCCCACAATTGAATTTGAAAAGCATGCTTGCAAAGAAGGATTGAACGGAGTTGTTGGGAAATCAACAACAAAAAGAATAAGGTTGTAGTGGGCTTATGGAAAATATCTCAAAATTTGAGATGAAATTCTGCCACTACAGAAACAAAAGATTGGATTGAAATTCACAAGGAGACGAGAAACTATATCACCGGGAGGATAAAAGAAGAACTTGGGTCATTTATAAGCACCATAAATAGCAACAATCCTTAGGAAAAGTTTTAGGTAAAATATAACCCAAGATAACTCCAATGAAGAGAAAGACTGGTTGAAAAGATGTCTTGAGCGAAGAGAAAATGATGGATTTAGATATGTCACTCTTGAAAACTTGTGAATCATGAAACACGAAGGGAAATTATCAACAATGCCATAACACCACCTCAAAAGATGAGATATGAAAGAATTGCACTTCGGAATGCAAGATTAAGAATTCTTGAACTCCCCGAAACAAAACATGTGTTGGGCACCATGTTGATTAAAGAGTATAGCTTAGCGGATCAAAATTCTGAGAGAAAACTTGAAGAACAATTTAAGAATGAAAAGAATCCTTGATGAACCACCACGTAGAATCTCCATGAAGAACTCCGGTAATAAAAGAAATGGTCAAACGAAAGGAAAGAGAAGTTGAAAACACAAGGTGAAGCCTTGCGATGATTTAGATGGAGCTTTGCGACGAGATAAAGCAGAAAAACTTGGGACTCTGGAATAGAAAGATGAACAACTGAAATCAAGTATCTTGATCAACCTCCGGAATAAAGAATTAATCATTTGGGTGAATCAAGAATAAGAATTATGTTATGCTCATCCTTCACCAATTTAGATTGATGACAAGCAACGGATTTGGCATACTACTTATTCTTGTTGAAAAAGGATTAATATAGATATAGCACAAACTCAATGGACCACCGGTGGGATTGAAAACAACGAATACATTGATATGATAAACGAAGGAAGAAGAATCTTGAACGAACCACCGTAAGAATTAGAAATGAACGAAGTAAAGATGAAGAAACACCGGGAAGGATTAGAGAATGAATGGAGATACTTGAGGGAATTTAGATACAAGAGAACGAAGAGATCACGAATTGATTAGAGAATACTTCAACGATGCACCGGTAAGATTTAGAAAATGAGAACTGAAAGCTGGAATGAATAAACTCGAAATGATGGCCTTCGGAGAATCAAACTGAAAAGACTCTTGAATTGCTCTGGATGGGTGAAAAGAATTCTCGCAATTGAAAACAATTATGAGAGGATGGTAAACAAGCTAGAACCATGAATCTTGAGAGACGGATAAGATTGAGGAGAAACTCTTCTTCGGTCTTCAGAATCTGAGAATGACGACGAGAAACACCACCATGATTTTTTGAGGCACTCCGGAATGAAAATTAGCAAGGTTGAACCAACAATGAAAAGAATTTGAAAAATCTTGGAGAAAGACATTTGACTGATGAAAATTCATTCTTACGTCAAACTTCGAAAAGAATTTAGGATAGCTCCGGGAAAATTAGAAGAGTCAGGTAAGATCCTGGGAAAAGACCTGTGGGTTAGGGCCCACTCAAAAGAAACACCGTTGAACGATTTAAAAGATAGATTGTGCCGGTTGAATTAAATGACTTGAATGAGATTACAACCTCGAAAGAATTTGAGCGAATTGAGAATGGAAACTTGAATCTTCTGAGATATCTTCAGCACTCCCGAACAAATGAATAGCGAGAAGTGAATGATTATGAGGTGCACCTGCATGAGAAGGTATTTGAAACGAGGAAAAGGATATGTTCCACAAAGCTTGAATTGGATCCACTGGTGAAGATAAAAGAAACGAAGAATGATGAACTTGAAGCTCCGTTAGAGTCTTCCTGAGAATCACCGGGTAAGAATATTGAAGCAAAATAATGAAGAGACTTCATAGCAATAAAAATGGATGCTTGATTAAGAAGTCTGAGTCCTTGAAGAGACAAAGGGGGGGGGGGGGGGAAAAACAAAGGCAACTTGGGACGGATGAAACCAACAACATTGAGAAGACTTGGAGTTGAACTTGCGGATGATGAAAATGAACGGATCCACTTGAAGGGAAGCTCACCGGTTGAGAAGAAATTGAAATGACAAACTCGATGATCGAGAAGGATTAGTATTCCCATAGAAATATGAGAACACCGCTTAGGAAAGTTATGGAATCAACACTTGACACTGAAGCAACTCGAATACCACAAACAAAACAAAACAAAGGATTGGCTTGCAAAATAAGCCGGAACAAACATATGATAGAGATTTCGTCCGAAGTTTTCGTGGTGGGCCCCACACGGGCTCGATCGTACAACACCATCATGTACAAGGCAGTGCACATGACATACGAAGCGTCCCCGAGTCAGTATAGCCAAGGACTCTTTAAGACACAACAAGACCACTGTAAAACCAACCGTGGATAGGCGGACCACTAGACGTCGAACCCCAATTTCATATCATACATATGTCGGAAAGATATCCTAGGAGCTACTTGAATTCCCACTTATAAACTCCCGAAACTTTCTGGTTATGCAATCGGGTGTTGGGGATACAGGGGAAGCATAATATCTCACCCAAAACTAGCAATCCTACATCCAGCTGTATCCATCCTTCAACACATAACCAAGAAACCTTCGGAAATCATTTACCTCAACCTTCGAAAAGCATCCGTTATACGAGTTATGGCAATACTCCCGAACTCCCGCCCCAGTACTGGGTGGTGTCGAGGTTATCTCACCAACAACAGCATAAAAGAGATTTTCGATGTCAGCGAACTCATGTATTCCAGAACTGCAACGATAAAATTGTGACGACAACACCTCGGAGCTCAACTCCCTGGGACACTGCCACAACCCCTAAATGTCAGGAGGCACCAAGAACAATGTTCTCGTCACAAAACCATAGAAACGATTCCAAGATACCCGCGTGATCCTAAAAAATCATGAAATTTGAGGAGAGAAGAGTCAAACTCTACGTCAGGAGGCCTCACCAGAGCGACAAAGGGACTGAGGAGTAAAACGAATCCTACTCTCCAATATATATAAACCTATAAGACTCAAAACATTTTTCTAGACTCAACAACGTCAGCGATTCGACCAAGCAGGGGGCTCCTAAGTCGGGGATGGCTCTGATACCAACTTGTAACACCCACGATGCGGCTATATCTCCCACGTGTCGGAGCACGACTTAGAGGCATAACCGCATAGTAGGCATGTCGTAAGAGGGGTAATCTTTACACATCCCATGTACTGAATAAGAAAGGGATAAAGAGTTGGCTTACAATCGCCACTTCACACAATACATAAATATAGCATTACATCATCCAGGATACAATCATGGTCCGACTACGGAACCAAATAAAGAAAGACAACCCCTAATGCAAAAGATCCCCGATCGCCCCAACTGGGCTCCACTACTGATCGAAAGGAAAACGAAACAACACAACGAACACGATCTTCATCGAGCTCCCACTTGAGCTCAGTGGCGTCATCTACACTGGTATCACCGGCACCTGCAACTGTTTGGAAGTATCTGTGAGCCACGAGGACTCAGCAATCTCACACACGCGAGATCAAGACTATTTAAGCTTATGGGTAGGAAAGGGAGTGAGGTGGAGCTGCAGCAAGCACTAAGCATATATGGTGGCTAACTTACGCAAATGAGAGCGAGAAGAGGAGCAAAGCACGGTCGTGAACTAGAAGTGATCAATAAGTGATCCTGAAACTACTTACGTTCAAGCATAACACAAGAACCGCGTTCACTTCCTGGACTTCGCCGGAAGACACCATCATGGCTACACATGCGGTTGATGCATTTTAATTAAGTTAAGTTTCAAGTTCTCTACAACCGGACATTAACAAATTCCCATCTGCCCATAACCGCGGGCACGACTTTCAAAAGTTCAAACCCTGCAGGGGTGTCCCAACTTAGCCCATCACAAGCTCTCATGGTCAACGAAGGATATTCCTTCTCCCAGGAAGACCCGGTCAGACTCGGAATCCTGGTTACAAGACATTTCGACAATGGTAAAACAAGACCAGCAAAGCCTCCCGAATGTGCCGACAAATCCCGATAGGAGCTGCGCATATCTCGTTCTCAGGGCACACCGGATGAGCCAGACGTCGGGTTGGCAGAAACCCTGGTTGCCCAGGGGCGCCGGACATCGCTCAGGTTGGACCAACACTTAGAGAAGCATTGGCCCGGGGGGGGGGTTAAAATAAAGATGACCCTCGCGAGCGCGACTCCCAAGGGAAAAATAGGTGGTGGTGAGGCAAATGGTAAAACCAAGGTTGGGCCTTGCTGGAGGAGTTTTATTCAAAGCGAACTGTCAAGGGGTCCCATAACACCCAACCATGTAAGGAACGCAAAATCAAGGAACATAACACCAGTATGACGGAAACTAGGGCGGCAAGAATGGAACAAAACACCAGGCATAAGGCCGAGCCTTCCACCCTTTACCAAGTATATAGATGCATTAATTAAATAAGAGATATTGTGATATCCCAACATATCCATGTTCCAAACATGGAACAAACTTAATCTTCACCTGCAACTATCAACGCTATAAGAGGGGCTGAGCAAAGCGGTAACATAGCCAAACAACGGTTTGCTAGGACAAGGTGGGTTAGAGGCTTGACATGGCAATATGGGAGGCATGATAAAGCAAGTGGTAGGTATCACGGCATAGCAATAGAGCGAGCAACTAGCAAGCAAAGATAGAAGTGATTTCGAGGGTATGGTCATCTTGCCTGAGATCCCGCAAGGAAGAAGAACGAGTCCATGAAGAAGACAAACGGGCATAGTCGAACGGATCCTCACAAACGCGACGTTAACGGAACTAACCCGAAGAAGCACACCGGAAAGAAGCAAAACAACATGGTAAAAAACCATCACATAACATGGCATGATGCGCAAACAAGTATGATGCATGTCCGGTTTAAATATGCATGGCATGACAAAGTGCACAAACAATCCTACAAATTAAGTGGAGCTCAATATGCAACGAGTTGCATATTGACGGAACACCACATGTCTTATTTAGTTCTCTCTCGTTTATGTACCCAACAATATTAAATGTCGTTAAACATGGCAAGAGGTGAAGCAAAGTAAAACTACCTATCTAGGCAAGTTTAAATGAGGCCGGAACAACAAGCAACAAGTCCGGAGAAATCCTCATGAGCATATATTAGATTTGGTACTGTTCTGCCCTAAAGCATATTTTAGAGTTGTTAAACATGCAAAGTGATGCCACCATGTTAAACTAGGCTTTATTCCACCCCATTTACATGTAAAGTTTGTTAAGTTTCCAGCTACGGTTATTAAGTTATGAAATAAAGTATTTTAGCATGGCATTTGAGCAAATTTAATCAAACAACATTTTAAACATTTTAAAAATAGATGAAAGTGGCATATTATGGACCTACACAAAATTCTAAGCAACTTTCATGTTAAGTTTGTTCAATTCCGATGCACGGTTGTGGAGTAATTAAATGCAAGAAGAACATGGGCTTTTCTGCAAAACTGTTTTACACTGGATATTAGAAAAAATTGTTCAGAAAAAAACAACATGGGTTGTAATTGACTGGGCCCAACAATGGGAAAAAAGGAGGGCGCGCAGCTGGCCTCACCATGGGCCTCGGCCCATACGGTGGAGGAGGGAGGCCGGTAGGGCGCGCAGCTGGGCCTGGGGCGTGCTTGTGGCCCACGCGGGCACGTGCGGTAGTGGCCTGGGTCACGTAAGCGCTCTCCTTGCTTGCCCGAACCACAGAGGAAGGGGACGAAGCAGGGGATCTTGGGAACGGCAGCGGAGGAGGCATGGTTACAACGCGGCGCCGGGCGGGAACTGGCCGGAACGGGCGGATCCGGTGGCTGGGCGGCGGAGTGAAGGAGATCCGGTGGAGGAGGTGATGATGGCGTCCCTATGGAGCTAGTTCGGGGACGTTGGTGTTCCTGTGAAGCAGAGAGAGAGAGAGAGAGACAGATGAGGTGAGCCGCGGGAAGAATAGCGATGGACTAAGGAGAAGGAAAGATGAGGGCAGGGAGGAGAAAGAAGCAAGGGCAGTGACGGGCACTCATCTGCTCGTCGGGTTCTCGCCGGAGCGGCGAGGCAAGGCCTGGACCAGTAGGGAGGCAGCGCCGCGGAGCTGCCGATTGCGGAGGAGCTCGGGCATGGGCTCCTGCTCGGGGAAGACGACGGGAGCGAGGAGTCCCGCGTGTGCTCGGCATAGCAGGAGGCGTGGTGGAGCTCGAGGCCGGAGGGCTCGGGCGCAGGAGGGGCTCGGGTTGGCCGGCACATGATCCCAAGGTGGGAGGAGGCTGCAGGCATCGGTGGTTGGCTGGGCGAGGGGATCGAGGGAGATCGGGCGAGGGGATCCCGAGGAAGAGGATTTGGTGGAGAGTGCGGCGGCGGGTGAAGGGACAAGCCTCCTAATTTCTAGGGTTTGACCAAAATGGACTAGGGGTGGACGAATATATACACCACGGGTTAGGTTAGGGGCTATCTCGTCCCTCCGATCAAAATCAGACGGTCAGGAAAAATAGGCTAGGGAGTCCAAATAAGAAAACAGTGATGTTCTGTAGATGTTTGGGGATGATCCAGACACAACGGCGGCGACAGTCCGGGTCGGGTTTGGGACAACTTTCGGACGCGCGAGGGGGTCGATGCACTGTGCAAAGAGGGTTTGACGGACAAGGTCAAGTGTGAGGTTGGATTGAGAAGAAAGAGGAGGAAAGCAAAATTGTGTGGCAACCGTTTCCGGAGACCAAAAACGTCCGACGTTTGACCGACTATATTGACGCTATAGATATCCGTTGGGGCATCAAACGAACTCCGAATGCGCTGAAACTTGGCAGGCGACCTACTAACAACATAACAAAACCGCATGCCAACTTTCAACCCATTGCGAGAACATTTTACGGTCACTTATAAAATAATATTTCGGACGTGCCACGGGCGCGTGCAAGTGTGTCTGGGCTCAGAACGGACAACAGACGGAACTGGAAGACCCGGACGGATGCAAGTTTCAAAAACATGCAGATGCAATGCGGATGATGACATGGCAAGATGCAACACGCAAGCAAATGACATGGCAAAGACAGCGAATAACTGGAAGACACCTAGCGCATCGGTCTCGGGGCGTCACAACTAAAGACTGTAAAGAGAGAGGCGAAAGACATTCTGGTTGCTGGAGAAGGTGAAGCGAAATGCACATATTGTGCCCTCCTCCATGCGTAATGCGCGCATGACTCTAGGCCAACCCCTTTGTGATGGCTGCCTGTCCATCCTTCACTGTCTTCATTAGGACTTCTCGATGCTCATTGTAGTCCGGATGAAATACTTTAACCTTCATTGTGTGTCCACCAATCATGTACTTTGCAAGGTAATCTTGAGTGAACTGCTTCGGGAACCACTGCGAACGAAAAATATTCAGACATTGTTGTCTAACAACTCATTATGGGTAGTAAAAAGAGAAGGCTGCAGAGTTTGTAGTTACCATCCTACAGCTCACTGTTGTGTTGGATAGAGCATAAACAAATAATTTGCTTGCCACCATTCGTATCTTTTTGCTAATAATCCTTATTAGTTTCCTCACTTGATGCTTATTCATGAATATCTCATTGCCGCATATGCAAAAAGGGTCGATGTGTGGATCCTTGCCAAGGGCATATGTACCTACAAGCAACAAGTCAATATTAGAATCTAACAAGTGTCCAGGCCTGGATCTATATGCACTATATTATGGAACGACGGGGGGGGGGGGGAGTACAAGCCGAGGGATGAAACTAACCTCAGCAGAAAATGGTGGCCGTTCCTGTTGTTGTCCTGCATAAGTAGTGGAAAGGCATGATAAGTACAACAACCTTAACATCAAACAAATAGAGCAAAGGTAAACAACATCATCTCCAAATGATAGCTTGAATGTGTTGGTTTCACCATGCTTTTAAAACAGATATAAAATGGAAGGCAATGTTACCGACAACAGGCTTAACAGCCATCACATATTGCAATTTAAACTGGTATTGTTGAAAATAAATAGAACGTAGATAATGCTTAAACATCACACTGGATAAATGTGTAAAACTAAAATAAAGGGTATGTGTTAACTACACCAGGCATAATTGGAACCAAATATAGTCGTTCAAACTGGTGTTGATGCAGTCGAGCGGCACAGTTTCGACTTGTACATAATGAACATCACATTGTGAATGACTGAAATAAACAAGGCATAAATGATCAGTATAACAACCAAATATAGCCATTGAAAACTAGACAGAGTCTCACTGCAACCAACCTAAAAAGCAAATACTGATAAACATGGCATATGCCTGAAAACTGGACAAATGCTCACCGCAACTAACCTAACAAGAAAATACAGATAAATAAGGCATTTGCTTGAAAACTGGACAAATGCTCACTACAACCAACCCAACAACCAAATACAGATAAACAAGGCATCTACTTGTTAACTAGACAAATGCTCACTGCAACCAACCTAAGAACCAAATACATATAAACAAGGCATCTGCTCGATAACTGAAAAAATGCTCACTGCAACCAACCTAACAACCAAATACAGATAAACAAGGCATTTACTCACTATAAACAACCAAATATATCCATTTGTGAAACTGAAGTGGACAATTCATACTTAAACATCACATAGCCCTATTGAACAATACATTTTTGCATAACTGAAATAATTAAACACGACACAGTTAAAGCACCGCACGACAAATGCTACTACAACAAAGGGCACGGGTTAGCAAGCTAGAAAAGGTAAGATTTGCTGATAAGATGTTGCCTCACATGTCATGGACGGGATCCTTCCAGTTGGAAGAGCACAGACCCATGGTGCGCTCTCTGATGTCATAGATGGGTTGTTTCACCTTGGAAGAACCTTTGTGGGTGCCCTCCTCATGGCAGTGGTCGTGGTCGATGAGATCTAACTTGGCAATTGAAGATCCCAAGCCGCTGCCGTAGAACGTGTCCTTCAGAAATGACAAAATGGGCTCGATGGCGTACAAGGATCGCAAATCCTTGACCGCTTGGCGGAGGAGATCAGCAGTAGGGCCATCAAAGAGATCGGCGGCGGTTGAACCAGAGGGGTTGGGGATGGACCACTTAACCTGTGACATGGCCCACGTGAAGTTGTCACTGTCGATGAGCTTGATGTTGTAGCTAGCTTTCCCAAGATACAGTAATACGCTAGCCCGCTGACATGAAGCCTTCGGCATGGCAATGCACTCAACGTCTTTGCCGGCTTCCGTGGCGATGTGTTGATCTGGGATCGACAGGTCGGGGCGAATGGCGGCCACCTCGCCAACGTCCATCGGAGAGGCCATGATAAAGCTCTTCTTGGCCGAACGCTCGTCGAGCTCCTTGGGATACGTGGTCAAGCTTAGGTTGCGACATTCTGGATCAGGGGATGTGGATCTGGCAGGGAGGGACACCGCATGCCTCATCTAAAAACTTAGGGGAGTGGGGCGACGGTATGGGAATCGCTGGGTAACCTGGACTTTATTATCTAAGCTAGGAGGAATGGGCAAACCGGCAGGGGTTGGCGGCGACAACGGCGAGCTAGGGTTCGAGGGGGAGGGGGCCGGGTGGGGGATTGTGGAGGGGGGGGGTGTTTGAGGATACGCCGCGGCTACTGAAAATTTTAGTAATGGTGGGTGGATATGGTGGTGGACAAGGGAGGGCGACGGTTCAAATGCCTCGGCTACTGCAATTTTACTATAAGGTCGGTGCTGGAGGAGTGTGGGCGACGGTTGAAGTACGGAGGCTACTACAATTTGGGTAAAGGAATTGATGCGGGGCGGGAGTACCCAAGATCGCGCACAGTCCAATAAGAATATGTGTGTTTGATAATAAGGAAAAGTGGCAGAACCGCTTATTTTTGCAACGCTCAAGGCGGGTAGTTTGTTTTTAGATTTCTAACTAGCTGGTCTATCGCACATGGTTCGTCCTAATTTCTACATAAACTACATGCCTTTAGCTTGCACAGGTGGTGATTTTACAGCGCACTTGCATCGCACACGGTTAAGCCAGTACCTCCACCGTTTGCTCATGCTTGCGCAGTCGTGGTGATTTTACGGCACACTTGCATCGCACACGGTTGAGCCAGTACCTCCACCTTTGCTCGCGCTTGCGCAGTCATGGTGAGTCACAGCGCACTTGCATCGCACATGATTAAGACATTATACCCGTGTCCGTTGAGCATCGTCAGAGTCTTTGCAACAAAAAAAGTTAGAGAGGGCCAGAAGACAGCCATGCCAACATGTGGCCCAAATATATATGAGTGAAAAGGGTGGTATGTGATGTTCAAAATTCCAATGCACAACTTTGAACCCGTGGTCCCATGGTTGGGCGCGTCGTCGAAGATCGGTGGGAGGGGCCAGAAGTCAAGAACCACCTGGAAGTGGCCAAATATATGTAGGAATATTGGGTGTGATGTTTAAAACTTTAAATACACAATGCACAACTTTGGTGGCACCTGCCTCACAAACCCGAAAGCACCCTTATATATATTGAAGGAAATATGCCCTAGAGGCAATAATAAAGTTGTTATTTATATTTCCTTATATCATGATAAATGTTTATTATTCATCCTAGAATTGTATTAACCGGAAACTTAGTACATGTGTGAATACATAGACAAAACAGAGTGTCCCTAGTATGCCTCTACTTGACTAGCTCGTTAATCAAAGATGGCAAGTTTCCTGACCATAAACATGTGTTGTCATTTGATGAATGGGATCACATCATTAGAGAATGATGTGATGGACAAGACCCACCTGTTAGCTTAGCATAATGATCGTTAAGTTTTATTGCTATTGCTTTCTTCATGACTGATACATATTCCTATGACTATGATATTATGCAACTCCCGAATACCGGAGGAACACATTGTGTGCTATCAAACGTCACAACGTAACTGGGTGATTATAAAGATGCTCTACAGGTGTCTCCTAAGGTGTTTGTTGGGTTGGCATAGATCAAGATTAGCATTTTTCACTCCGAGTATCGGAGAGGTATCTCCGGGCTCTCTCGGTAATGCACATCACTATAAGCCTTGCAAGAAATGTGACTAATGAGTTAGTTGCTGGATGATGCATTACGGAACGAGAAAAGAGACTTGCCGGTAACGAGATTGAAATAGGTATGATGATACCGACGATCGAATCTCGGGCAAATAACATATCGATGACAAAGGGAATAACATATGTTGTTATTGCGGTTTGACCGATAAAGATCTTCGTAGAATATGTAGGAACCAAGAGCATCCAAGTTCCGCTATTGGTTATTGACTGGAGATGTGTTTCGGTCATGTCTACATAGTTCTCAAACCCGTAGGGTCCGCACGCTTAACGTTCGATGACGATTTGTATTATGAGTTATGTGTATTGGTGACCGAAGTTTGTTCGGAGTCCCGGATGAGATCACAGACATGACGATGAGTCTCGTAATGGCCGAGAGGTAAATATTCATATATTGGAAGGTAGTATTTGGACATCGGAATGGTTTCAAGTGGTTCGGGTATTTTACCGGAGTACCGAGGGGTTACCGGAACCCCCCGAGGGAATTATTGGGCCTACATGCGCCTTAGTGGAGAGAGAGGGGAGGCTGCAAGGGGTGGACGCGCCCCCCATGGATTCCGAATTGGACTAGGGGAGGGGGCGGCGCCCCCCTTTCCCCTCCAGTAAGAAAGGAAAAGGGGGGGGGGCGAATCCTACAAGGAGTGGAGTCCTAGTAGGACTCCCCCATGGCGCGCCCCTCCTGGCTGGCCTCCTCCTCCTCCCCTCCTTTATATACGGGGGCAGGGGCACCCCATAGCACATCAATTGTTCTCTTAGGCGTGTGCGGTGCCCCCTCCACAGTTTACTCCTCCGGTCATAGCGTCATAGTGCTTAGGCAAAGCCCTGCGTGGATCACATCACCATCACCGTCACCACGCCTCCGTGCTGACAGAACTCTCCCTGACCCTTTGCTGGATCAAGAGTTTGAGGGACATCATCAAGCTGAACATGTGCTGAACTCACAGGTGCCGTACATTCGGTACTTGATCGGTTGGATCGCGAAGACATTCGACTACATCAACCGCGTTAACCTAACGCTTCCGCTTTCGGTCTACGAGGGTACGTGGAGACACCCCCCCTCTCATTGATATGCATCTCCTAGATATATCTTGCGTGATCGTAGGAATTTTTTTGAAATTGCATGCTACGTTCCCCAACAGTGGCATCCGAGCCAGGTCTATGCATAGATGATATGCATGAGTAGAACACAAAGAGTTGTGGGCGATAATAGTCATACTGCTTACCACCAACATCTTACTTTGATTCAGTGGTATTTTTTGATGAAGCGGCCCAGACCAACCTTACATGACCACGTTCATGAGACCGGTTCCACCGACAGAGATGCAACTTGTTTTGCATAAAGGTGGTTGGCGGGTGTCTGTTTCTCCAACTTTAGTTGAATCGAGTTTGACTACGGCCGGTCCTTGTTGAAGGTTAAAATAGCACACTTGACGAAAAATCATTGTGGTTTTGATGCGTAGGTAAGAACGGTTCTTGCTAGAAGCCCGTATCAGCCACGTAAAACTTGCAACAACAAAGTAGAGGACGTCTAACTTGTTTTTGCACAACTTGTTGTGATGTGATATGGTCAAGACATGATGTGATATAAGTTATTGTATGAGATGATCATGTTTTGTAAAAGTTAGCGACAACTGGCAGGAGCCTTATGGTTGTCGCTTTATTGTATGAAATGCAATCGCCATGTAATTGCTTTACTTTATCACTATGCGGCAGCGATAGTTGTAGAAGCAATAGTTGGCGAGACGACAACGACGCTACGATGGACATTGATACGTCTCCAACGTATCTATAATTTTTGATTGTTCCATGCTATTATATTATCAATCTTGGATGTTTTATAATCATTTTATAGTCATTTTATATCATTTTTTGGTACTAACCTATTGACATAGTGCCAAGTGCTAGTTGCTGTTTTTTACATCGCAGAAAATCAATATCAAACGGAGTCCAAATGCCACAAAACTTTACAGAGATTTTTTATGGACCAGAAGCAACATAATAGGCTCTGGCTGCGCCTGGGGGGGGGGTGCCCCGAGGGGAGCACAACCCACCAGGGCGCGCCAGGAGGCCCAGGCACGCCCTGGTGGGTTGTGCCCACCTCAGGTGCTCCCCGGACCGCCTCTTTGCTCTATAAATACCCCAATATTCCCAAAACCCTAGGGGAGTCGACAAAATATTGATCCAGCCACCGCAGAGTCCAGAACCACCAGATCCAATCTAGACACCATCTCGGATGGGGTTCACCACCTCCATTGGTGCCTCTCCGATGATGCGTGAATAGTTCTTTGTAGACGTTCGGGTTCGTAGTTAGTAGCTAGATGGCTTCCTCTCTCTCTCTTGATTCTCAATACAATGGTCTCTTGGAGATCCATATGATTTAACTCTTGTGCGGTGTGTTTGTTGGGATCCGATGAACTTTGAGTATGATCAGATCTATCTTTTTATATCCATGAAAGTATTTGAGTTTCTTTGATCTCTTTTATGCATGATTGCTTATAGCCTCGTATTTCTTCTCCCATATTTGGGTTTTGTTTGGCCAACTTGATCTATTTATCTTGCAATGGGAAGAGGTGCTTTGTAGTGGGTTCGATCTTACGGTGCTTGATCCCAGTGACAGAAGGGGAACCGACACGTATGTATTGTTGCTACTAAGGATAAAACGATGGGGTCTATCTCTACATAGATAGATCTTGTCTACATCATGTCATCATTCTTATTGCATTACTCCGTTTCTCCATGAACTTAATACACTAGATGCATGCTAGATAGCGGTCGATGTGTGGAGTAATAGTAGTAGATGCAGGCAGGAGTCGGTCTACTAATCTTGGACATGATGCCTATGTAATGATCATTGCCTGGATATCGTCATGAGTATTTGAAGTTGTATTAATTGCCCAACAGTAATTTGTTCACCCACCATTTTGCTATTTTTCTCAAGAGAAGCCACTAGTGAAACCTACGGCCCCCGGGTCTCTTTCTCATATATTTGCCTTTGCGGTCTACTTTTCCTTTGCATTTATTTAGATCTATTAAACCAAAAATACCTTGCTGCAATTTATTATTATTTATTTTATTTGGTGTTCGATCTATCAATCTACTACAAATTTACCTCACGTCTGTTTGCCTATCTTGAGGCGCCGTACCCAGAAGGGATTGACAACCCCTTTAACATGTCGGGTTGCGAGAAGTTGTTACTTGTGTGCAGGTGTTGTTTACGTTGTGTTGCTTGGTTCTCCTACTGGTTCGATAACCTTGGTTCCACATCTGAGGGAAATACCTACCGCCGTTGTGCTGCATCAACCCTTCCTCTTTGGGGAAATACCGACGTAGCTTCAAGCGACATCAGAGATCAAGGTGTCAAGCAGGTGACGATGGAGATCATGACGGTGCTTTGGAGATGGAGATCAAAGACACAAGATGATGATGGCCATATCATTTCACATGTTTTGATTACATGTGATGTTTACCTTTTATGCATCTTATTTTGCTTAGTACAGCGGTAGCATTATAAGATGATCCCTCACTAAATTTCAAGGTATAAGTGTTCTCCCTGAGTATGCACCGTTGCTACAGTTCGTCGTGCCGAGACACCACATGATGATCAGGTGTGATAAGCTCTATGTCCACATACAACGGGTGCAAGCCACTTTTGCACGTGCAGAATACTCAGGTTAAACTTGACGAGCCTAGCATATGCAGATATGGCCTCGGAACACTGAGACCGAAAGGTCGAACGTGAATCATATAGTAGATATGATCAACATAGAGATGTTCACCATTGAAAACTACTCCATCTCACATGATGATCGGACATGGTTTAGTTGATATGGATCATGTGGTCATTAAGATGACTAGAGGGATGTCTATATAAGTGGGAGTTCTTAAGTAATATGATTAATTGAACTTTAATTTATCCTGAACTTGATCCTGATAGTTTTTTGCGTATCTATGTTGTTGTAGATCAATAGCCCGTGCTACCGTTCCCTTGAATTTTAATGCGTTCCTAGAGAAAGCTAAGTTGAAAGATGATGGTAGAAATTACACGGACTGGGTCCGTAACTTGAGGATTATCCTCATTGCTGCACAGAAGAATTACGTCCTGGAAGCATCGCTAGGTGCAAGGCCCGCTACAGGAGCAACTCCAGACGTTATGAACGTCTGGTAGACTAAAGCTGATGACTACTCGATATTTCAGTGTGCCATGCTTTACGGCTTAGAATCGGGACTTCAAAGACGTTTTGAACGTCATGGATCGTATGAGATGTTCTAAGAGTTGAAGTTAATATTTTAAGAAAATGCCCGAGTTGAGAGATATGGAGTCTCCAACAAGTTCTATAGCTGCAAGATGGAGGTGAATATTTCTGTTAGTGAACACATACTCAGAATGTCTGGGTACCATAACCACTTGACTCACCTGGGAGTTAATCTTCCTGATGATAGTGTCATTGATAGAGTTCTTCAATCACTGCCACCAAACTATAAAGGCTTCGTGATGAACTATAATATGCAAGGGATGGAAAAGACAATTCCCGAGCTCTTCGTGATGCTAAAGGCTGCGGAGGTAGAAATCAAGAAGGAGCATCAAAGTGTTGATGGTTAACAAGACCATTAGTTTCAACAAAAAAGGCAAATGGAAGAAGGGGAACTTCAAGAAGAATAGCAAGCAAGCTGCTACTCCCGAGAAGAAGCCCAAGTCTGGACCTCAGCCTGAAACTGAGTGCTTCTACTACAAAGAGACTGGTCACTGGAAGCAGAACTGCCCCAAGTATTTGGCGGATAAGAAGGATGGCAAAGTGAAAGGTATATTTGATATACATGTTATTGATGTGTACCTTACTAATGCTCGTAGTAGCGCCTCGGTATTTGATACTAGTTTTGTTGCTCATATTTGCAACTTGAAACAGGGGCTACAGATTAAACGAAGATTGGCTAAGGACGAGGTGACGATGCACGTCGGAAATGGTTCCAAGGTCAATGTGATCGCCGTCGGCATGCTACCTCTACACCTACCTTAGGGATTAGTTGTAGACCTCAATAATTGTTATTTGGTGCCAGCGTTGAGCATGAACATTATATTTGGATCTTGTTTGATGTGATACGGTTATTCATTTAAATTAGAGAATAATGGTTGTTCTATTTATATGAGTAATATCTTTTATGGTCATGATCCCTTGATGAATGGTCTATATTTGTTGAATCTCGATCGTAGTGATACACATATTCATAATATTGAAGCCAAAAGATGCAAAGTTAAAAATGATAGTGCAACTTATTTGTGGAACTGCCGTTTAGGTCATATTGGTGTAAAGTGCATGAAGAAACTCCGTGCTGATGGGCTTTTGGAATCACTTGATGCTTGCGAACCATGCCTCATGGGCAAGATGACTAAAACTCCGTTCTCCGGAACAATGGAGCGAGCCACTGACTTATTGGAAATAATACATACTGATGTATGTGGTCCGATGAGTGTTGAGGATCACGGCGGGTATCGTTATTTTCTGACCTTCATAGATGATTTAAGCAGATATAGGTATATCTACTTAATGAAACATAATTCTGAAACATTTGAAAAGTTCAAAGAATTTCAGAGTGAAGTGGAAAATCATCGTAAACAAGAAAATAAAGTTTCTACGATCTGATCGTGGAGGTGAATATTTGAGTTACGAGTTTAGTCTTCATTTGGAACAATGTGGAATAGTTTCGCAACTCACGCCACCTGGAACACCATAGCGTAATGGTGTGTCCGAACGTCGTAACTGTACTTTATTAGATATGGTTCGATCTATGATGTCTCTTACCGGTTTACCACAATCACTTCTGGGTTATGCTTTAGAGGCGGCTGCATTCATGTTAAATAGGGCACCATCTAAATCTGTTGAGACCACACCATATGAACTATGGTTTGACAAGAAACTTAAGCTGTCGTTTCTTAAAGTTTGGGGCTGCGATGCTTATGTGAAAAAGCTTCAACCTGATAAGCTCGAACCCAAATCGGAGAAATGCGTCTTCATAGGATACCCAAAGGAAACTGTTTGGTACACCTTCTATCACAGATCTGAAGGCAAATTATTCGTTGCTAAGAATGGATCCTTTCTAGAGAAGGAGTTTCTCTCGAAAGAAGTGAGTAGGAGGGAAGTAAAACTTGATGAGGTAATTGTACCTTCTCCCGAATTGGAAAGTAGTTCATCACATAAATTAGTTCTAGTGATGCCTACACCAATTAGTGAGGAAGTTAATGATGATGATCATGAAACTTTAGATCAAGTTACTACCGAACCTCGTAGGTCAACTAGAGTACGTTCCGCACCAGAGTGGTACAGTAATCCTGTTCTGGAAGTCATGTTACTAGACCATGATGAACCTACAAACTTCAAGAAGAAGACTGACGCTGATGGTAATGTTACTGTCTACAAAGTTCGACTTTTTGTGAAAGGTTTTCGGCAAGTTCAAGGAGTTGACTACGATGAGACCTTCTCACCCGTAGCGATGCTTAAGTCTGTTCGAATCATGTTAGCAATTGCCGCATTTTATGATTATGAAATTTGGCAAATGGATGTCAAAACCGAATTCCTTAATGGATTTCTTAAAGAAGAGTTTTATATGATGCAACCAGAAGGTTTTGGCGATCCTAAAGGTGCTAACAAAGTGTGCAAGCTCCAGCGATCCATTTATGGACCGGTGCAAGCCTCTCGGAGTTGGAATATACACTTTGATAATGTGATCAAAGCATATGGTTTTGTACAGACTTTTGGAGAAGGCTGTATTTACAAGTGCGTAGGAGCTCGGTAGCATTTCTAATATTATATGTGGATGACATATTGTTGATTTGAAATAATACAGAATTTCTGGATAGCATAAAAGGATACTTAAATAAGAATGTTTCAATGAAAGACCTCGGTGAAGCTACTTATATATTGGGCATCAAGATATATAGAGATAGATCAAGACGCTTAATTGGAGTTTCACAAAGCACATACCTTGATAAATTTTTGAAGAAGTTTAAAATGGCTTAGTCAAAGAAAGGGTTCTTGCCTATGTTACAAGGTGTGAAGTTGAGTCAGACTCAATGCCCGACCACTGCAGAAGATTGTAGCGACCCGACCTCAAACGGTCAAGCCTCTGTGTATCCGTGCCATCCCTGGATTGGTATGCTGGCAGACATAGTACATCAATGTATATATGAAAGTGCAATCACATGTATAAATAATGTAAAACTGATATATACCTCATAAGTCTCAGCGGAAACAAACATAAGGGTGTGGAGTCCATCAACGCCAATGGCAAGTTGAGTGTAGATCGTAACCCTACAACGTAACTCTTACTCGTCATAGAAAATTCCTGCAACACAAGACGTTGCATCCCTATAGGTCAGTACATTGAATGTACTAGCAAGTCACATCATAAGAATAATGAACCTATTTGTGCATGCAATTTGGCTGGTGGAAAGCTCTAAGTTTAGTTTTTGCATAAAGCTAGTTTTTGCCTAGAATAAAAGATATTATTCTACCACTATTGTATAGCATAGGGTGAGTTGGTAAACCCAACTCAATCCAATCCCAAAGTTTCATTTAAAACCCAACTGTTTAATTAAGAGTGATGAGATCTCCCAACATTTCCACTACTAGATGCTCAAGTTGTCCGTAACCGGGGACACGGCTAATCGATTAGGTTTTAACACTCTGCAGAGGTTTGCGCATTTTTCCCCCACAAGACTCGATCGCCTCCCTTGAAATTCTCGCACTGCCTGGCGTTTGAGAACAGGATGACCGAGACATAGTCTTTCGAAAGTATTCCCCCTTAACCCACGGATAGGCCGGTACACCTACATCATTCTACATCTGCTAGCCCATCTTGGAAGGGGTCACACTAACTACTCAACTAAGCCAGAGCCCATATTGGCTTGTGGCTGCACACGTAAGCTTCTAGACATGAGAATACGATTGATCTCTTTGAGCCTGGGCGGCCGACCACTAGTGGTGCACCACCATGGATTAACCATGCATGCTCCCACTGTACTTCGCCACCACTCAAACCAAATACCGCCCAGGTAGTTCATTTACAAGTCTTGGTCCTGATTACTACTTTGTCACTCATGTCTCACCATGAACACTTCCCGATTCCACGTCTACATTTGCGAGGCAGAAATAAACTTACACGATGGTGACAAGGTTGTATAGATCAGACCTACCTCAAATGAACTACTAGGTAATGACATAGCCATCTGGCAACAATAAATCCTACCATGCAATCCTACCACAAAAGGACTAAGTGAATAATATAAAACATAGGTGATTGGAAGAATGGTCAAATGTGAACTTGCCTAGTAATAGTTGATGAAGATAATATCACTCTCAGAAATTTACTTAATGGAACTATTCGTCACTCTCCGGTGAAAATCTATAAAGTCAAACATTGCACTCACATAAGCAATCATTTCAGAGAACCAAGAAGAACATGCAAAGCAAAAAGTCTTGGAAAAACCAAATGAACATTCAACACACATAACTTGCATGCAAATAATTCTAGGTGCCAACAATAAGTGACATAAGGTGCAAAACCGTGATGTGATCTATCATGCATACTTGGCATAGTAATAAAACTATCATGGACAGATCCTAGGTGTGTGAAAATATGTGGCAATGGTCCAAGTGGTAGGGTTTGGCTACGGTGACATGGTGCAAAAAGAATCACATCAATCGGAGCTACGGTTTAGGAGATATGGCCAGTTGAAGTTTGAATTCAAACCTGAATAAATTCAAATTTGAAATTGGCCAAAAGTTTTCAAATCTGGTTCTCTGGATAAAGCTATTCGAGATGAACATTTTGCCGCTAGTTTCGTCGAATTTGGAGTTACAGTTAAAAAGATACAACCATTCGAAGTTCAGGGACTAATCTGAAAACTCAGGGACTTGACTGTGAAATTTTTATTCACGACCAGGTCCCTGGCCACGTGGCGGCTCGTGGTTGGCCGAGGAGCGTTCTCTGCGGAAGCTATGCGGCAAACGGCCGTAACTTAGGCAAAACAGCGGCGACGGCTAGAAAAAATAATTAAACCGGAGATCGGTTTGACTAAACCAAACGGTTTACTAAAGCCCACGTTTAATCGATCTAATTCAAATATAAAAAAACCTAAAATAAGCGAACAGGGCAGTGGCTCACGGTGGCGACGATGACGAACATGAGACGACGGCATGGGCGTTGGGCGGTGGACGGGGCGGCGGCTCCGGCGCTCCTCGGCGATGGGGAAGGAGGCGTCGGTGTCCGGCGCGGCGTGGGCAATCCGGTGGTGGAGGCGGCGATCCTCGGGGTGGCCAGGATGGGCGAGGCGAGGGCGGCGGCTCCGTGCTCCGGTGAGGACGCAGGTCATCGGGGCGGCATCATCGGCGGTCCTAGGGGCACAAGAAGATGTCAACAGGATGCGCACGGACTCGGGTAGTATCTTGGTGAAGAAGAACGTGGTCGAGGCGGCCTTACGGATGACGGCAAACTCTAGCGACGGAGCTTCAGCCGGCGAGATCCACACGGCGATGGCAAGCGCTGCGAGGGGCGAGGGGGTGTGCGAGTTGAATGAATGGAGAGAGGAGGTCAAGGGCTCTTTATAGGCGAGCTTAGGGCGTCGGGGAGCAGTGGGATAAGCCTCATCCCGAGAGCTTAGCCTGGTGGTTGCGGCGTGCACGCACGGTGCTGTGTGTTTATCCGAGCGGGAGGTTAGGGACGATGGGCGGGCCCCATGCGTCAGCGGCAGCAACAGGTAGCGAGCGAAGGGAGGAGCGGGCGGCTCGTGCGTGCGGCGCTGGGACGCTTGCCTCCTGACGCTTGCGTGGGCTGGCTGCCCTAGCGCTGTGGCTGGGCCTTGGCCTCGTCGGCCTGTGGCTGGGCCGGTGGGCTCGCGCTCGCATGCGTTTTTTTAAACAGAAAGAAAACTCCAACATAAGTAAATTAAATAAAAAAAATATACATAGGCATATCATATACCAAAATGCTCAGAAAAATACCAAGAATAAGATGAACTATTTTCCAAGTTCAAATAAATTATATAGAAAATCATAAAAGTCAAACAGTGCTAGTTTTGCATTTAAAACCAATAAAAATCATTTTTAAAATAGCAAGAAGATTTCAAACTTATTTTCTCCTAATTTTCCATTGAAGGGAATCATTTTACCCTTATTTCCATTTATTTATTTTTAGGAGAAAAATAATTTGAATTAAAACTAAATAATTTCCAAGAGGATTTGAAACTTGGAAATTCAAATAACTTCAAAGTGACTTCAAATTATTCCTTTGAAACTTCCAACTCTCTTTCTTAGAATTTGAAGAAGTCATTTTATATTCTCTCATGAACTCATTGAGTTACTTAAAGTTTCTAAATTTGAAAATTTTCAAATGGAATTCAAATCATTTTCAACCCTCTCTTTTTTATTTCTTCAAATGGAAGAAGTCATATCATCTTCACTCTAGGGTTTTGTGATGAAATAAATTTGAATCCATGGTGATCAAAATGCAAGATGAAAGTTTCGGGAAAGTCCTTTTATTCCCTCTCATTCAACTTTCAAAAAGTTTTCAATTTCCAATCATTTTCACACAATCAATCACACAACAATAAAACAAACAATCATAATAATTTATTTAATATAACATTCCAAAATTTAGAATTTTGGGATGTTACAAACTACCACCCTTAAAATGAATCTCGTCCTCGAGATTCAGAGAGGCTAGAAAGAAGGTTAGGTTTGGGGGGTCTCCTTGAAAATCCATTAATCAACACATGGTATGGGGTGCTACCACCCTTAGAAGCATGGTCACGGTTCCAACAAAACTCATGTACTCCATCCTTTGCGTTGACGGTGTCGGTCTTCTCATATTCTCCGAGATAACTCCTTCACTTTTGCTCTTCTGGTAAGGGCATGACCTTTTCCTCAAAATCTGGAGTCCTTGCATCAAAATCGGATCCTTCCGAGTCTGGGTCTTCTTTGCTATCTGGCTGTCGCCAATGCTGAACAACTATCGAAAATCTCATGGTGGTCAACAATTCTGGTTCCTCCCGCAGAAATGGGTTTGGGTTGAATCTCACCGTATAACATACGATTGGCAACGGGTGCCTGTACAGGGTTTCCATCGTCCTGCCATTCTAAGGTTTTTGGCTTGTCGTGTCGACACTCTTCTAGGGCTCTCTGATTTTCTATCAACATATGATAGCTCATGATAGAAGTCTCTGGTATGGGGGCCAATCCATCCCGTACTTGAATCATTAGTACATACGCAGATAGTGAATCGTGTTTTCTAACACTTGGGCATCCTCACAAGCATTGCAGAACTTCTCTTCTCCACAAACCGGGTTTGAGTAAATCCCTTGGTTCTGCAAGCCACACAAAGTCTCTATCGTTTCGTCACAATTCTCAGGTTTTACGTAACCTCCTATGAAACGTATGCTGATGAAATCATAGCTTCTTTCAGAATTATTTTCTTCAACAAGATTGTGCTTGTTTCCTTATCAAATCATGTGTCCTTTGGGTTATGGCCCACTTCAATACTTGTATATCTTTAACTCATCCTTGGAGTTACTATTGTTCCATATTCCAACATTACATCTCCTTTAAATCCAATAGTACTTCATTCCTTCATACTCTTGGGGTAACCATTATAACTAAAACCAAACTCCAACTCATTTGTCCAAACTTCACTCTATGGAATACATTTCTTTTCCATTGGTCAAGTGTTCACACAGACAAGTATCGCCAAAAAAATGCACTGGTTCATCCATAATTCTCTTCATATCAAATCCTTTATTACATCCTTAACCACTACTCAAAACTCAAATTTCAAAAGTACTCTATTACAAAAGCTGCCATCCACATAGTTTGGTATGGTCAAGCATTACTTCCATCTTTATTCATTTGCCCTTCTTGAAGATGCTTCAGTCCCACTAGAATTGTGCGATGTGATCCTTCAAATCATCGATGTTTTGCTTCATCGTGGTGGCCATGAGCTTCATCTCTGCATGCACCTCCCTCAGGTATTCCTGAGTGTGACGGAGTCTTGCTTCAAGTATTTCTCCAATCTGACGTATGGCTTCCATAGCAGCTTCACAAATAGAGTCAAAGAATGTTCCTCGTGGTACTCGAGAAATGAAAAAGTATTGACCCATAGTCTTTGGGCAAACTCCCTTCACATGGTGGAGGTGTACCTCCACATACCAAAGTTCAACTCCCTTCTCCATGAAAGGATAACTCTTGTAGACTGCATCTCCTTCAAGATTAATATGCTTCATCATGTCCTTCAGGATTTTTGGGTAATCCTGATCACTAGTCAGGGTCATGATCATTTCCGGGCCCTTCAGAAAAGACTCACAAAGGGTTGTCATCTGCAGGTATAAGATAGAAGGGGTACTCAGGATACTATATGTATTTCCTTGGGTGAAATGTGGTTATTTTTCGGGGAAAGGTTTGGGGTCAGCTTGTCCATGGGTTCAAGGTTTAAGTCTGGGTGACATAGTGAGAGAGGCACTCACAATCAACAACAACTCGTAACATTTCACATGAGATTCCAACCACATCCACTTTTATTGCTTCATGAGCTATTACAATTTCCATTTCTTAACTCAACTCAACATCCCCAAAAATAAAAGTGTATTCAACATTTATTACATGCTTTATTCCAATATCAATATCTCAACTACTCAGCTCAAGCTTTTCTTGGGTCTGAACATTCCCTGGCAAAATGTCCTACTTCCTTGCAACGTAAACAAATGATGTCAGACAAATCTAGGGGCTTCCTAGTGGTTATCTTGGCTCCTTGGGTTCTTGGCTTCCTTGTTGGGCATTTGCTAGCATAATGACCTAAATCCTTGCATCTGTAACAAGTGATATGACTTAGGTCCTTTTCTGCCGAAATTGGGTTGTTCTGGGGATACATGCTTTTTCTCTTCTTGGACTTCTTTGTTCCGATCAATTCTTCTATCTCATGTGGATCAAACTCCACTTCTTCTATCGGGAAGTTTCCCAGATACTCTTGGCTTTCCTTCGTGCAATACTATAAAAAATGTCCTTCTTCTCCACATGAATAGCAAGCATTGGAGTAAAATCTGGTTAGGCCTTCTCCATCACGGTCGTCAACATCTTCTTTCATCACTGATTCTCTTAAACTTTCCCTGAGGGCTTCTTTCATTGCTTCCTTCTTCTGCTTGGTAATTTCTTGTACCTTGGGGTAAATATGACACTGGTCAGGGTAGTGCGTAGTTCCTTCGCACAAGAAACAAGTAACCTGCCTAGTTGGGCATTCTTCCGCTGGGCGATTGCCTTCACAATGAGGGCATCCATCCTTGTGTTCTTCGTGGGTATGTCCTATTTCTCCGCATATCTTGCATGCACAAGGTTCCTTCATTTTATTGCCATAGAGCTTCTGAATAAGACGAGATCTCAGTAGAGTCATCTTGAATTCCTCCCAAGTTTTTGCTCTGTTACATCCTTGTATGGCCTGATGCATTTTCCACCAGGTTGCAGCACTTCTTGTAAAGTACTGAAGAGCGTATTGAACCTCATACTTCCTTGCAACCAAATTGCTCCTAAAGTGATTCTCCATGTTTTGAATCCATATCTTTGCCTCCAACTGAGTGATCGGTTCAGAGAATACAAGCCCATCTTCATTCATTATCTATTGGGTCCAAGGGTTTTGGGATGAGATAAGAGGGATAGAGAGATACACACAATATAGTTTTGAAAATAAGTTTTTTTGTGGCTGTCAGGAAAAACTTCAAACAATGGCAGCTCACAAACATCGCATCTAACGTGAGTATACAACAGGGGCTTGGTCCTCTAAAGTTCACACAAATCTTGGAATTCTTCAGTGTCTTCAAATTCTTCGAGTCTATAACTATTGTAGCTTCAACTCTTCTAATGTATGTTGAAGTCCTCTTTTACGCTGAAGTGGTCCTCAGTTGTCTGATATCTTGCCTTCCTCGGAGTGGTCTCATCAGTTGATCCTCCGTGTGGTCAAAGGGAAAAGGGGTATTATCTACCTATTTGGGGTAAAAGGAAAGATTTGATAAAGCTCAGAAAAGAAGAGAGGTAAAGGATCTTTTTGAAAATTAAGTTTTAGAGAAATCATTTCCTAAGGGCTTTCCAGTTTCTAGGGTCATGTCCTACAGTCAACATATGCTCTGATACCATCTCTGTAGCGACCCGACCTCAAATGGTCAAGCCTCTGTGTATCCGTGCCATCCTTGGATCGGTATGCTAGCAGACACAGTACATCAATGTATATATCAAAGTGCAATCACATGTATAAATAACATAAAACTGATATATACCTCATAAGTCTCAGCGGAAACAAACATAAGGGTGTGGAGTCCATCAACGCCAACGGCAAGTTGAGTGTAGACCGTAGCCCTACAACGTAACTCTTACTCGTCGTAGAAAATTCCTGCAACATAAGATGTTGCGGCCCTGTAGGTCAGTACATTGAATGTACTAGCAAGTCACATCATAAGAATAATGAACCTATTTGTACATGCAATTTGGCTGGTGGAAATCTCTAAGTTTAGTTTTTGCATAAAGCTAGTTTTTCCCTAGAATAAAAGATATTATTCTACCACTACTGTATAGCATAGGATGAGTTGGTAAACCCAACTCAATCCATTCCCAAAGTTTCATTTAAAATCCAACTGTTTAATTAAGAGTGATGAGATCTCCCAACATTTCCACTACTAGATGCTCAAGTTGTCCGTAACCGGGGACACGACTAATCGATTAGGTTTTAACACTCTGCAGAGGTTTGCACACTTTTCCCTAGAAGACTCGATCGCCTCCCTTGAAATTCTCGCACTGCCTGGCGTTTGAGAACAGGATGACCGACACATAGTCTTCCAAAAGTATTCCCCCTTAACCCAGGGATAGGCTGGTACACCTACATCATTCTACATCTGCTAGCCCATCCTGGAAGGGGTCACACTAACTACTCAACTAAGCCAGAGCCCATATTGGCTTGTGGCTGCACACGTAAGCTTCTAGACATGAGAATATGATTGATCTCTTTGAGCCTGGGCGGCCGACCACTAGTGGTGCACCACCATGGATTAACCATGCATGCTCCCACTGTACTTCGCCACCACTCAAACCAAATACCGCCCAGGTAGTTCATTTACAAGTCTTGGTCCTGATTACTACTTTGTCACTCATGTCTCACCATGAACACTTCCCAATTCCACGTCTACATTTGCGAGGCAGAAATAAACTTACACGGTGGTGACAAGGTTGTATAGATCAGACCTACCTCAAATGAACTACTAGGTAATGACATAGCCATCTGGCAACAATAAATCCTACCATGCAATCCTACCACAAGAGGACTAAGTGCATAATATAAAACATAGGTGATTGGAAGAATGGTCAGATGTGAACTTGCCTGGTAATAGTTGATGAAGATAATATCGCTCTCAGAAATTTACTTAATGAAACTATTCATCACTCTCCGATGAAAATCTATAAATTCAAACATTGCACTCACATAAGCAATCATTTCATAGAACCAAGAAGAACATGCAAAGCAAAAAGTCTTGGAAAAACGAAATGAACATTCAACACACTTAAGTTGCATGCAAATAATTCTAGGTGCCAACAATAAGTGACATAAGGTGCAAAACCGTGATGTGATCTATCGTGCATGCTTGGCATAATAATAAAACTATCATGGACAGATCCTATGTGTGTGAAAATATGTGACAATGGTCCAAGTGGTAGGGTTTGGCTACGGTGACATGGTGCAAAAAGAATCACATCAATCGGAGCTACGGTTTAGGAGATATGGCCAGTTGAAGTTTGAATTCAAACCTGAATAAATTCAAATTTGAAATTGGCCAAAAGTTTTCAAATCTGGTTCTCTGGATAAAGCTATTCGAGACGAACATTTTCCCGCTGGTTTCGTCGAATTTGGAGTTACGGTTAAAAAGATACAACCATTCGAAGTTCAGGGACTAATATGAAAACTCAGGGACTTGACTATGAGAATTTTATTCATGACCAGGTCCCTGGCCATGTGGCAGCTCGTGGTTGGCCGAGGAACGTTCGCTGCAGAAGCTATGCGGCAAACGGCCGTAACTTAGGCAAAACAGCGGCGACGACTAGAAAAAAATAATTAAACCGGAGATCGGTTTGACTAAACCGAATGGTTTACTAAAGCCCGCGGTTA
The DNA here is from genome assembly GCF_003073215.2 of Triticum urartu. Taxonomy (NCBI): domain Eukaryota; kingdom Viridiplantae; phylum Streptophyta; class Magnoliopsida; order Poales; family Poaceae; genus Triticum; species Triticum urartu. The sequence continues at coordinate 154,953,507 of NC_053022.1, read as the reverse complement.
ACCGATCTAATTCAAATATAAAAAAACCTAAACTAAGCGAATGGGGCAGTGGCTCACTGTGGCGACGATGACGAACAGGAGACGACGGCGTGGGTGTTGGGCAGTGGACGGGGCGGCGGCTCCGGCGCTCCTCGGCGATGGGGAAGGAGGCGTCGGGGTCTGGCGCGGCGTGGGCAATCCGGTGGTGGAGGCGGCGATCCTTGGGGTGGCCGGGACGGGCGAGGCGAGGACGGCAGCTCCGTGCTCCGGTGAGGACGCAGGTCGTCGGGGCGACGTCACCGGCGGTCCTAGGGGCACAAGAAGATGTCAACAGGATGCGCACGGACTCGGGCAGTATCTTGGTGAAGAAGAACATGGTTGAGGAGGCCTTACGATGACGGAAAACTCCGGCGACGGAGCTTCGGCCGGCGAGATCCACACGACGATGGCAAGCGCTGCGAGGGGCGAGGGGGTGTGCGAGTTGACTGAATGGAGAGAGGAGGTCGAGGGCTCTTTATAGGCGAGCTTAGGGCGTCGGGGAGCAGTGGGATAAGCCTCATCCCGAGAGCTTAGCCCGGCGGTTGCGGTGTGCGTGCATGGTCCTGCATGTTTATCCGAGCGGGAGGTTAGGGACGATGGGCGGGCCCCATGCGTCAGCGGCAGCAGCAGGTAGCGAGCGAAGGGAGGATCGGGCGGCTCGTGCGTGCGGCACTGGGACGCTGGCCTCCTGACACTTGCGTGGGCTGGCTGCCCTAGCGCTGCGGCTGGGCCTTGGCCTCGTCGGCCTGTGGCTGGGCCGGTGGGCTCGCGCGCGCGTGCGTTTTTTTTAAACAGAAAGAAAACTCCAACAGAAGTAAATTAAATAAAAAAATATACATAGGCATATCATATACCAAAATGCTCAGAAAAATACCAAGAATAAGATGAACTATTTTCCAAGTTCAAATAAATTATATAGAAAATCATAAAAGTCAAACAGTGCTAGTTTTGCATTTAAAACCAATAAAAATCATTTTTAAAATAGCAAAAAGATTTCAAACTTATTTTCTCCTAATTTTCCATTGAAGGGAATCATTTTACCCTTATTTCCATTTATTTATTTTTAGGAGAAAAATAATTTGAATTAAAACTAAATAATTTCCAAGAGGATTTGAAACTTGGAAATTCAAATAACTTCAAAGTGACTTCAAATTATTCCTTTGAAACTTCCAACTCTCTTTCTTAGAATTTGAAGAAGTCATTTTATCTTCCCTCATGAACTCATTGAGTTGCTTAAAGTTTCTAAATTCGAAATTTTTCAAATGGAATTCAAATCATTTTCAACCCCCTCTTTTTTATTTCTTCAAATGGAAGAAGTCATATCATCTTCACTCTAGGGTTTTGTGATGAAATAAATTTGAATCCATGGTGATCAAAATTCAAGATGAAAGTTTTGGGAAAGTCCTTTTATTCCCTCTCATTCAACTTTCAAAAAGTTTTCAATTTCCAATCATTTTCACACAATCAATCACACAACAGTCAAACAAACAATCATAATAATTTATTTAATATAACATTCCAAAATTTAGAATTTTGGGATGTTACAAAGATAGAGAGAAAATGAAAGTCATTCCCTATGCATCAGCCATAGGTTCTATCATGTATGCAATGCTGTGCACCAGACCTGATGTGTGCCTTGCTATAAGTTTAGTAGTGAGGTACCAAAGTAATCTAGGAGTGGATCACTGGACAGAGGTCAAGAACATCTTGAAATACCTGAAAAGGACTAAGGATATGTTTCTCGTTTATGGAGGTGACAAAGAGCTTGTCGTAAATGGTTACGTCAATGCAAGCTTTGACACTGATCCGGATGACTCTAAGTCTCCAACAGGATACATACTTATATTGAATGGCGGAGCTGACGGTTTGTGCAGTTCCAAGCAGAGCGTCATGGCGGGATCTACATGTGAAGCAGAGCACATAGCTGCTTCGGAAGTAGCGAATGAAGGAGTGTGGATGAAGGAGTTCATATCCGATCTAGGTGTAATACCTAGTGCATCGGGTTCAATGAAAATCTTTTGTGACAATACTAGAGCAATTGCCTTAGCGAAGGAATCCAGATTGCACAAGAGAACCAAACATATCAAGAGATGCTTCAACTCCATCCGCGATCAAGTCAAGGAGGGAGACATAGAGATTTGCAAAATACATACGGATCTAAATGTTGCAGACCCGTTGACTAAGCCTCTTCCACGAGCAAAACATGATCAGCACCAAGACTCCATGGGTGTTAGAATCATTACTTTGTAATCTAGATTATTGACTCTAGTGCAAGTGGGAGACTAAAGGAAATATGCCCTAGAGGCAATAATAAAGTTGTTACTTATATTTTCTTATATCATGATAAATGTTTATTATTCATGCTAGAATTGTATTAACTGGAAACTTAGTACATGTGTGAATACATACATAAAACAGAGTGTCCCTAGTATGCCTCTACTTGACTAGCTTGTTAATCAAAGATGGTCAAGTTTCTTGACCATAGACATGTGTTGTCATTTGATGAACGGATGTGATGTACAAGACCCATCTGTTAGCTTAGCATAATGATCGTTAAGTTTTATTGCTATAGCTTTCTTCATGACTTATACATATTCCTCTGACTATGAGATTATGCAACTCCCGAATACCAGAGGAACACCTTATGTGCTATCAAACGTCACAACGTAACTGGGTGATTGTAAAGACGCTCTACAGGTGTCTACAAAGGTGTTTGTTGGGTTGGCATAGATCAAGATTAGGATTTGTCACTCCGAGTATCGGAGAGGTATCTCAAGGCCCTCTTGGTAATGCACATCACTATAAGCCTTGCAAGCAATGTGACTAATGCGTTCGTTGTGGCATGATGCATTACGGAACGAGAAAAGAGACTTGCCGGTAACGAGATTGAACTAGGTATGATGATACCGACGATCGAATCTCGGGCAAGTAACATACCGATGACAAAGGGAATAACGTATGTTGTTATTGCGGTTTGACCGATAAAGATCTTCGTAGAATATGTAGGAACCAATATGAGCATCCAGGTTCCGCTATTGGTTATTGACCGGAGATGTGTCTCGGTCATGTCTACATAGTTCTCGAACCCGTAGGATCCCCATGCTTAACGATCGATGATGATTTGTATTATGAGTTATGTGTTTTGGTGACCGAAGTTTGTTCGGAGTCCCGGATGAGATCACAGACATGACGATGAGTCTCAAAATGGTCGAGAGGTAAAGATCCATATATTGGAAGGTAGTATTCGGATATCGGAATGGTTTCAAGTGGTTCGGGTACTTTACCGGAGTACCGAGGGGTTACCCGAACCCCCTGGGGGAATTATTGGGCCTACATGGGACTTAGTGGAGAGAGAGGGGAGGATGCAAGGGGTGTCCAAGCGCCCCCCTATGGAGTCCGAAATGCACTGGGGGAGGGGGTGGCTCAGTGGCTGTAACAGCCCCAAAATTGGGTTATCATTTTTTGTGCTGTTATTCCTTCGTGGCACTCATTTTCAAAATCTTTCTCCTGAATTTGTTAGATGACTCTGAGAATTCTTGTCATTTCCAACCTTTCAAAACCTCGCTCATGTCTTTGTCAGTGGGCAAAACCTCGCTCCTGAGTTTGGTATGATACTTTTGCAGCTTCTAAACATGACCAAATCATGGAGATCTGCCAAGGTTTAGCTCAATCCAACACTCGTAGTGAGTGCTTCTTCGTCATTTGATTTCTGGGCCATATTTCCTAGTTGCACTGTAGCTATGTTAAATACTTGCCCAAATCCCTTCCAACTTTCCAGGACCGTAGTATTTGCTTCCCTAAACCTCTAGGACATCAAGTTTAGCCCTTAAACTCTCTGGTTTGATCACCAAGATGTGGCCAAGTTTGCAACAGCAAACTTGTCGAGATTGGTTCCCTCTGCTCTCCACACCTCTGCCTGTGCCATCACCTCCTCTTTAATAAGACTTGGAAGGACTACGCTATAGACAAGGTTTGGCACTTAGTTGACGACCAGAGCGTGTGATGTCGGTGATGACCACGGGGCTATGCAGGCCAAATCGGTGGTCTCGCCACTGTTGGCTACAGTGGCGCAGCTCCGGCTGGCTCTGCCTCGTCCAAGCTTGTCAACCAGCTCAGCCTCATCATCGTCGTGCGCCTTGACCCGTTTCCCCCTTCGTCTTCTTCCTCGTTGAGCCGTCGCCGTTGCCGAACACAGTATGCGCCCGTGCACCGTCGTTTCCTCGCTCTTGTCCCTTTCTTCCTCTCGTCCGCGAGCGCCCCTCGTCTCCATGAGCTCCTGCGCGTCGTCCGCATCTCCCTCGTTGCCTTCCCGCCATTCCTGTGACCCTTGGCCGCGTGTGCGCGACGCCGGCGCACGGACACGTCGCCTGCCGCGTGTCACCTCCTCCCCTCCCCCTCGACCCTTCCCCGCCTCTATTTAAGCCCGTCCTGAGATCACTCCCAGCCCCCAAGCCTTTTCCCCGAGCTCCCGAGCTCTTCGTGACCACCATGGCCACCATGGTCGTCGCCCTCCGTCGCTCAAATTCGAGCACGACAGCCCTCCTCTCCTCCTCCCGACCCCTCCATTGTGTTCCCCTCCTCCCAGAGAGCATCTCCACCCACCCGCTCGTCGCTGGAGCCACTCTAGGGTCGTGCCCCGAAGAGCACCGCCGCCTCTGCCTCCTCCCTGTCCTCCTCATAGCGCCGCCCCTCCCCGTCTCCCTATTCCTCCCTGGCGCCGGTCGACCCTCTGAATGGGTGCGGCCGGCCGCTGCGCACCCTCCGGTGCCATCAGCCGGGTGGGAGATGGCCGGAGCCGGCCGGGACCCCTGTTCTCGATCGGGAGGAAGAGGACAGGCGTGCGAGGAGAGAGAGAGAGGTGCGCGGGCCCCACCAGTCAGCTACACAGGAGCCGACCCCGCGTTGACTCCGCCACGCTGACATGGATAAGTGACGGGCCCCACCCGCGGGACCCGCACGGCAGCGACTCAAGCGCCCGGCCCCTCCCCCGCTGAAGTGGTTAAGTGGAGATGTACTCCCCTGAGTACGCTTTCCTTTAACCGAAAGCGTATTACCTTCCTCTTTGATCTGAAAAGCGCTTTCTCTGTTCTGAAAGCGTATTCACTCTGCACTTCGGCTAAAAATACATTTCTCTCTGCAGAAAACGTATTCAGCCAAAAGCCGCGTTCAGTTTTCCTCCAGGGGCCTGTTTGTTGAAAAAAATCACCGATAGGTCCCTAAACTTCAACCCTTCGTATCTCCGCAACTGTAACTCCGATTGAGGTGAAACCAACGCTCACGTATTCGTCTCGTCGAACTCTTTCCATTGGTATCATTTTCATTATGTTTTCGCATAGTGAAAATGACCACTTTGCCCTTGCACGTAAACAGCCCCTCCGAGAGAGAACTGTTTCCGGCAAATCTTTCTGCGATCGTTCCTCACTTTTTCTGGAGTATTCCTAGACCCCAGGCAAGCCAACCTCTTATCATGAGCCCCGAACTTGCATGTTGACTTTGCTTGCACCTCGTGTGTGTGTTTAGTTGCAGTAGTTTCTTGTCTGTTCCATCTGCTGTTATTTCATTCGTGCTATATGATTTTGTTATCTGTCTTGCATGCTTGTGCTTTCATGAAATAAGTTGACATGCTAGTTTACTGTTGTTACTAATAATATCATGCCTCTGTCTAGTTTAGTTTGATGTTAGTAGTATCGATGTTATGATAATTCTGTTGCACTGATAAGTTTGCTAGTACTTGGTATTGCCATGTTTCGCATGCTATCATTGTTCTTTTCAAATGCTTGATGTTTTGTTACTGCATCGGTATGTTGCATGTTAGTTGTTGCATTCATGTTAATAATGCTTGCATGATGTTTGATGATGGAGAAGTTAATAATATGACTTAATAACAAACCTCCTCCGTCATCACTGGGATATCATAGTGCCACCCAAGTCGAGCTTTCTCCAGTGCAACCACATTTACCTCATGGGAAGGTCCTAGCTGGGTCTATTGTCATGCCTCTCGCCGGTGCCTCCCGCGAGGGAAGGTTATGGGAACGCGCTACCCTGATCAGGTAGGCGGACATAACCTTGTGTGCTCGTTTTTGTTTTTATGGTACCTTGTCCCCATTTGGGACCGTTTTGCCATGACGGCGGCCGTTGGTGTCTTTGGTAGACACGGGGCCACCCAGGACTGAACCCCAAGGGGGTGTTGGTCGGAGTGGCCGGGAGAGTGTCATGGTAGTAGCTCGGTTTTGTCGGAACGCTTTGGTCCGCACGTATGGGAGTGCGAGGCCGGGGTTCCGTGGTGTGGGTAAAGTGCGCTACCTCTGCAGAGTGTATTCAATCTATCGATAGTCGCGTCCTCAGTCATGGGCAAAAGTTCGTAGTAGGTCACACTATCGGATCTTGGTCGAAATGGAGGATAAATCTGCTAATAACTTGTGTGATAATTAAAATGTGATAAAAAATATGGTGACTTGGACTATGGGAAACTCGTGAGAAGTCACGATGATGTGTTGATATGACCCCGAGACGAGGTCTTGGTAAGTCATGCGTGTGCTCTGAGGAGCCGTGGCAGAGTAAGTGATTGTTGCATAAGGTTAATACAACATGTCTTCATGGGAGGTAAATGGTAGTTTATTTTCAGCATAGTTTCATGATTGCCATGCCATGTTTTGATACGCTATGCTTTGCTGTTGCTTTGTTAGAAGTAAGTTTGATATGCCATGCTAGTAGATGCCATGATGTTGATGCTTAGTTTGATTTATGGTTCTAGTTAATATCATTGCCATGCTTAGAAGTTGTGTTAAAGTAGAGTGTTGCATATGCTTGGTTCTTGCTTTGTCATCTGTTTGTTTGGATGCTATGTACTTGGTTGTCTTGCAAGTATATTCAATGTACTGACCTGGCGTGTCATGCCAGTTTTGTAGGTCGTACCCAACTTGTTCGCGTGTTCCGTCGTGCTAGGTCGTAATCTTGCCAGTCCCGTGAGTTGTGGAGCCCAGCCTAGATGAGACGCTGCCAAACAAGACTTCCGCCACCATTTAAATAGACTTCCGCTGCCATTTAAATAGCCTTAGGGCTATGCCAAATAATTGTGTTCATCAATGATGTAATCATATACACATGTATTTGATGAATATTATTGTACCTGGAATGTTGTATCATGGACATGTTGTGCGTCAGGTGTTATCCCGGGCTGACGTGCGAAGGCCCCCTGCTCCATGCGGATCGAGGTGCCACAGTGGCGCCCCCTTTCCCTCTCCATCTCCCTCTCATTCCTTTCCCCCTCAAGTAAGAAATGATAGGGGGAGGGGCGAATCCTACTAGGAGTGGAGTCCTAGTAGGACTCCCCCCATGCCGCGCCCCTCCTGCCCATCCGCCTCCTCCTCCCCTCCTTTATATATGGGGGCAGGGGGCACCCCATAGCATATCAATTGTTCTCCTAGCCGTGTGCGGTACCCCCCTCCACAGTTTACTCTTTCGGTCATAGCGTCGTAGTGCTTAGCGAAGCCATGCACGAATCACATCACCATCACCGTCACCACACCGTCATGCTGACGGAACTCTCCCTCGATCCTCTGCTGGATCAAGAGTTCGAGGGACGTCATCGAGCTGAACGTGTGCTAAACTCAGAGGTGCCGTACATTCGGTACTTGATCTGTTGGATCGTGAAGACGTTCGACTACATCAACCGCGTTAACCTAATGCTTACGCTTTCGGTCTATGAGCGTACGTGGACACACTCTCCCCCTCTCGTTGCTATGCATCTCCTAGATAGATCTTGCGTGATCGTAGGATTTTTTTTGAAATTTCATGCTACGTTCCCCAACATATATCTATAATGACATAATGTCGTAGCTAGCTAAGTTGCTTGACCCACCACCTCCCACTTCGTGTCAGCGGGGTGGATACACGTAATGAAACTTTGGTCATACATTCATGTCGCCATGACCTACCATAAGACGGACCAGTGAATCTATCATTTGGTCAAACGACAATTGTTGTTGTTGATAAACCGCTTGGGCCAATAGAATGAACCATCATAAAAATCGCACGAGAGTGATCACAAAACCAGCACCTCTTGTATGCGGCCCAAAATGATGTACGTTGGAAGGGGTGATGTGTGTTTTCAATATAGAATAATGTACAATTTAGATGTGGTGACTACCTCTCGATACAGACAACAACTATGAAGGCCATGTACTTAAGGACGAGATACACAGGGTACGTTGTAGGTCGAACCCAGCAATCCGAGCATGTGGGAGGGAATCCTGACAATGCATGATGAGGACATGACTACCTTGGATACGACCAAAAATATTGCATACATGTATATTTGTGAGGTGATTTCTAATGCAAACTATGCAATAATTTATTTATGTCATCCAGGACAAAAATACTTCACAGACTTTTGTGCCATGTCTAATTGCAGGTGTATGGGACATTTGTGCAATCCACATACGAAGATAAGGGAAAAAGAGAAGTTTATGTGCTGTTCAAAAAGTCCTCTCACGTCGCTTTTGGTCCAAGAGAAGATAGAGTCCAAGTCTCTCACGTTCTGGATTCAGATTCGGACTACACAGACATACCTGACTCAAAACGCCAATAACTCTTTAATACGGACGCCGAATTAGGTGATTCTTCCTTTGTTGGAAAGTAGATTTCGTGCACTTTCCAACACAATTGGATTCACCTTCAAATTCATCCGGAGCGTTGAGTTATGGACGAAACAATCTGACGTTGCAGCAGAATCCGAGTCACACTACAAGTCCAAAGGTGTTGCATCACCTCCACTTGAGCCCATGAGCCTTGTACGACCTAGGGTTGGTTTTAGGATGCCTTGGGACGTCCTCCCACCTCCTTGGCCGCCACCTCTTGCTCCTATACAAGTAGATCCATCTAGTAGCTTTTTGCGTGGGTTTTGTTTAGATTAAAAGTTCGCCATAGCTGTAACTTCGCGTACTTCGTTTGTGTTCAATGACCAGACCAAGACGTCACAGAACCCCACCTTGATCAATAAAGCTTTCATCTTATATTCGCAATATCCATATTGCAATCTTAGTTTCTTGCTTGTTCTTTGTTTTGCTCGCAAGAAATAGACCCTCTTGGTTAGGTTGATCGTGCTCTGGCGTGGCCAATAACCCTTGGAAGTTGGTTTAGCGATTGCTAAGGCATGACGTCTTCGCACATTCATAGTCGGATCGTCAAAGTCGACTCCCACAGAAAACGATAGCTATCTCATCGAAACACCGGGACACCTTCGCCTCTATCAATGCATGAGCTCGAGCTTTGGTTGAACGACATGTGATGGTGACCGGCCCTAACACGAACTAGGAGGAATCCATTCATGGCCAACACATACCCCTCGTTATCAGTCAAAGGGATGATATATATACACTCGGGGAGTCCACATATATGTGTGTCATCACAAAAAACCGCACAAGGGAGACGTGGTCGATCAGAAGACCCCATATACACTGCATGCGGCCCGAAAATATGTATGGGTACGGTGGTGTGTGATGTGTTTAAATCCGAATGCACAACTTCGATGGGCCACCAACTACATTACAAACCGAACATCGTACCCGACCCTAAGCCTGGTTCAATACGTACGATGTCGGCTTGCCAACTTCGAGGCAGCGGGGGGGGGGGGGGGGGGGGGGGGGGGGGGGGGGTGGGGTGTCGTCCAACGCATGCACTCAAACTTTATTTGGTCTAACATGGCACACATAGCAATAGGAAACCATCATGGTCAAACCCTTCTCGTTGTTGGGTCAAAGGGATAGATTGTGTGGGCTCCCCTCATTATCGGTAAAGGATAATATATATACCTCGAGGAGCCCACAGATATGTGCAACGTCTATAAACCGCACAAGGGAGACATGCTCGGTCAGAACACCCTGCCCCCTATAGCCTGCATGTGACCTGAAAAAGGTTTATATAATCTCCATGACAGGTCACTATAGAGTCAATCATTCTTTAATTTTTTAGAGCAAAAAATAACCAATAAAAACATAGTCTACAAATTAGCAAAACAAGGATTCCAAGGTTTATATAATTGCCATGACAGGTCACTATAGAGATATTTATCTCTTTATCTCTATAATGATCGTGTCATAGCATTTAAATGAAGCTCGAGATATGCAACTTCCCACTGGGTCACCCATCCTTGGACTACTCCAGCCCGAGCATGCTTAACTTCTGCGTTCTATTCGACTAGGCTAGCGGATGGGAAGCCGCACCTTGCCGATAGGAATTGCCTCCTTACCTTTAAGGCGTTTCACGCTGGTCACCCTATGGGACCTACTCCCTCCTATCACACACATTTGTGATTTTAGAAACTATGTGTGATATTTACATGGACGGTGAGTCGCTGCCTAGCCTTCAATGAGCACTGACACTGGTGGCAGTAAAACGATGGGAGAAGAGGCGGGAAACCGATGAGAGGAGTGGCGGGAACCGGTAGCCTGTTTTGATATGTAACAACGTTAATATAGAAAACTTAGTAGAGAAGGAAGCGTGAGCTAGCACGACGCATGCGCACAGTGCTTACCCATATACTACATGTGTTGTTGAAAGGGCTGAGGAGTGTCGTTCGATCTGGGAGCATCCAACGGTGTAGATGTACGATCTGTGGGGTTTGGGTTCTGGCCAATCAGAACACACGACACAGATCGCGCATGCAGCAGGGGGGAGGGGGCATCGACCACCTTTTGGTAGGCACACGGCTTTCGTGAGTGAACCGTGTGCTATTTGAAAACATTTTGTGAGAATAATCTTGGTTTTAAATCCCTGTAAATCCAAAACTCACCCAAAAATCATGAAACTTGGCATGGTGTGATGACATGGCACATATATGTGAAGGAAATATGCCCTAGAGGCAATAATAAAGTTATTATTTATTTCCTTATATCATGATAAATGTTTATTATTCATGCTAGAATTGTATTAACCGGAAACATAATAGATGTGTGAATACATAGACTAACAAAGTGTCACTAGTATGCCTCTACTTGACTAGCTCGTTAATCAAAGATGGTTATGTTTCCTAACCATGAACAATGAGTTGTTATTTGATTAACGGGATCACATCATTAAGTGAATGATCTGATTGACATGACCCATTCCATTAGCTTAGCACCCGATCGTTTAGTATGTTGCTATTGCTTTCTTCATGACTTATACATGTTCCTATAACTATGAGATTATGCAACTCCCGTTTGCCGGAGGAACACTTTGGGTGCTACCAAACGTCACAACGTAACTTGGGTGATTATAAAGGAGCTCTACAGGTGTCTCCAAAGGTACATGTTGGGTTTGCGTATTTCGAGATTAGGATTTGTCACTCCGATTGTCGGAGAGGTATCTCTGGGCCCTCTCGGTAATGCACATCACATAAGCCTTGCAAGCATTGCAACTAATGAGTTAGTTGCGAGATGATGTATTACAGAACGAGTAAAGAGACTTGCCGGTAACGAGATTGAACTAGGTATTGGATACCGACGATCGAATCTCGGGCAAGTAACATACCGATGACAAAGGGAACGACGTATGTTGTTATGCGGTCTGACCGATAAAGATCTTCGTAGAATATGTAGGAGCCAATATGGGCATCCAGGTTCCCGCTATTGGTTATTGACCGGAGACGTGTCTCGGTCATGTCTACATTGTTCTCGAACCCGTAGGGTCCGCACGCTTAAGGTTACGATGACAGTTATATTATGAGTTTATGCATTTTGATGTACCGAAGGTTGTTCGGAGTCCCGGATGTGATCACGGACATGACGAGGAGTCTCGAAATGGTCGAGACATAAAGATTGATATATTGGAAGCCTATGTTTGGATATCGGAAGTGTTCCGGGTGAAATCGGGATTTTACCGGAGTACCGGGAGGTTACCGGAACCCCCCGGGAGCTATATGGGCCTTAGTGGGCTTTAGTGGAAAATAGAAGGGGCAGCCCAAGATGGGCCGCGCGCCTCCCCCCTCCCCTAGTCCTATTAGGACAAGGAGAGGTGGCCGGCCCCCCTCTCTCTTTTCCCCCTCCGCGAATCCTATTCCAACTAGGATTGGGGGGGGGGGAATCCTACTCCCAGAGGGAGTAGGACTCTCCTGGCGCACCCTCCTTGGCCGGCCAGCCTCCCCCCTTAGTCCTTTATATACGGAGGCAGGGGCACCCCAGAGACACAGAAGTTGATCCACGTGATCTATTCCTTAGCCGTGTGCGGCGCCCCCAGCCACCATAGTCCTCGATAATATTGTTGCGGTGCTTAGGCGAAGCCCTGCAGCAGTAGCACGTCAAGATCGTCACCACGCCGTCGTGCTGACGGAACTCTTCCCCGACACTTTGCTGGATCGGAGTCCGGGGATCGTCATCGAGCTGAACGTGTGCTAGAACTCGGAGGTGCCGTAGTTTCGGTGCTTGATCGGTCGGATCGTGAAGACGTACGACTACATCAACCAAACGCTTCCGTTGTCGATCTACTAGGTATGTAGATCATACTCCCCCTCTCGTTGCTATGCATCACCTTGATCTTGCGTGTGCGTAGGAATTTTTTTGAAATTACTACGAAACCCAACAGTGGCATCCGAGCCTAGGTTTTATATGTTGATGTTATATGCACGAGTAGAACACAAGTGAGTTGTGGGCGATATAAGTCATACTGCCTACCAGCATGTCATACTTTGGTTCGGCGGTATTGTTGGATGAAGCGGCCCAGACTGACATTACGCGTACGCTTACGCGAGACCGGTTCTCCCGACGTGCTTTGCACAGAGGTGGCTTGTGGTTGTCGCTTTATTGTATGCAATGCAATCGCGATGTAATGCTTTACTTTATCACTAAACGGTAGCGATAGTCGTGGAAGCACAAGCTTGGCGAGACGACAACGATGCTACGATGGAGATCAAGGTGTCACGCCGATGACGATGGTGATCATGACGGTGCTTCGGAGATGGAGATCACAAGCACAAGATGATGATGGCCATATCATATCACTTATATTGATTGCATGTGATGTTTATATTTTATGCATCTTATCTTGCTTTGATTGACGGTAGCATTATAAGATGATCTCTCACTAAATTATCAAGAAGTGTTCTCCCTGAGTATGCACCGTTGCGAAAGTTCTTCGTGCTGAGACACCACGTGATGATCGGGTGTGATAGGTTCTACGTTCAAATACAACGGGTACAAAACAGTTGCACACGCGGAATACTCAGGTTATACTTGACGAGCCAAGCATATACAGATATGGCCTCGGAACACGGAGACCGAAAGGTCGAGCGTGAATCATATAGTAGATATGATCAACATAATGATGTTCACCAATGAAACTACTCCATCTCACATGATGATCGGACATGGTTTGGATGATTTGGATCACGTGATCACTTAGAGGATTAGAGGGATGTCTATCTAAGTGGGAGTTCTTAAGTAATATGATTAACTGAACTTAAATTTATCATGAACTTAGTCCCTGATAGTATCTTGCTTGTTTATGTTGATTGTAGATAGATGGCTCGTGCTGTTGTTCCGTTGAATTTTAATGCGTTCCTTGAGAAAGCAAAGTTGAAAGATGATGGTAGCAATTACACGGACTGGGTCCGTAGCTTGAGGATTATCCTCATTGCTGCACAGAAGAATTACGTCCTGGAAGCACCGCTGGGTGCCAGGCCTGCTGCAGGAGCAACGCCGGATGTTATGAACGTCTGGCAGAGCAAAGCTGATGACTACTCGATAGTTCAGTGTGCCATGCTTTACGGCTTAGAATCGGGACTTCAACGACGTTTTGAACGTCATGGAGCATATGAGATGTTCCAGGAGTTGAAGTTAATATTTCAAGCAAATGCCCGGATTGAGAGATACGAAGTCTCCAATAAGTTCTATAGCTGCAAGATGGAGGAGAACAGTTCTGTCAGTGAGCATATACTCAAAATGTCTGGGTATAATAATCACTTGATTCAGTTGGGAGTTAATCTTCCGGATAACTGCGTCATTGACAGAATTCTCCAATCACTGCCACCAAGCTACAAGAGCTTCATGATGAACTATAATATGCAAGGGATGAATAAGACTATTCCCGAGCTCTTCGCGATGCTGAAAGCTGCGGAGGTAGAAATCAAGAAGGAGCATCAAGTGTTGATGGTCAACAAGACCACTAGTTTCAAGAAAAAGGGCAAAGGGAAGAAGAAGGGGAACTTCAAAAAGAACGACAAGCAAGTTGATACTCAAGAGACGAAACCCAAACCTGGACCTAAGCCTGAAACTGAGTGCTTCTATTGCAAGCAGACTGGTCACTGGAAGCGGAACTGCCCCAAGTATTTGGCGGATAAGAAGGATGGCAAGGTGAAGAAAGGTATATGTGATATACATGTTATTGATGTGTACCTTACTAATGCTCGCAGTAGCACCTGGGTATTTGATACTGGTTCTGTTGCTAATATTTGCAACTCGAAACAGGGACTACAGATTAAGGGAAGATTGGCTAAGGACGAGGTGACGATGCGCGTGGGAAACGGTTCCAAAGTCGATGTGATCGCAGTCGGCACGCTACCTCTACATCTACCTTCGGGATTAATATTAGACCTGAATAATTGTTATTTGGTGCCAGCGTTGAGCATGAACATTATATCTGGATCTTGTTTGATGCGAGACGGTTATTCATTTAAATCGGAGAATAATGGTTGTTCTATTTATATGAGTAATATCTTTTATGGTCATGCACCCTTGAAGAGTGGTATATTCTTGTTAAATCTCGATAGTAGTAATACACATATTCATAATGTTGAAACCAAAAGGTGTAGAGTTGATAATGATAGTGCAACTTATTTGTGGCACTGCCGTTTAGGTCATATCGGTGTAAAGCGCATGAAGAAACTCCATACCGATGGACTTTTGGAACCACTTGATTATGAATCACTTGGTACTTGCGAACCGTGCCTCATAGGCAAGATGACTAAAACACCGTTCTCCGGTACTATGGAGAGAGCAACAGATTTGTTGGAAATCATACATACAGATGTATGTGGTCCGATGAATATTGAGGCTCGTGGCGGATATCGTTATTTTCTCACCTTCACAGATGATTTAAGCAGATATGGGTATATCTACTTAATGAAACATAAGTCTGAAACGTTTGAAAAGTTCAAGGAATTTCAGAGTGAAGTTGAAAATCATCGTAACAAGAAAATAAAGTTTCTACGATCTGATCGTGGAGGAGAATATTTGAGTTACGAGTTTGGTGTACATTTGAAAAATTGTGGAATAGTTTCGCAACTCACGCCACCCGGAACACCACAGCGTAATGGTGTATCCGAACGTCGTAATCGTACTTTACTGGATATGGTGCGATCTATGATGTCTCTTACTGATTTACCGCTATCGTTTTGGGGATACGCTCTAGAGACGGCCGCATTCACGTTAAATAGGGCACCATCAAAATCCGTTGAGACGACGCCTTATGAACTGTGGTTTGGCAAGAAACCAAAGTTGTCGTTTCTGAAAGTTTGGGGCTGCGATGCTTATGTGAAAAAGCTTCAACCTGATAAGCTCGAACCCAAATGGGAGAAATGTGTCTTCATAGGATATCCAAAGGAGACTATTGGATACACCTTCTATCACAGATCCGAAGGCAAGACTTTTGTTGCTAAATTCGGAAACTTTCTAGAGAAGGAGTTTCTCTCGAAAGAAGTGAGTGGGAGGAAAGTAGAACTTGACGAGGTAACTGTACCTGCTCCCTTATTGGAAAGTAGTACATCACAGAAAACTGTTTCTGTGACACCTACACCAGTTAGTGAGGAAGTTAATGATAATGATCATGAAACTTCAGAACAAGATACTACTGAACCTCGTAGATAAACCAGAGTAAGATCTGCGCCAGAGTGGTACGGTAATCCCGTTCTGGAAGTCATGATGCTAGATCATGATGAACCTACGAACTATGAAGAAGCAATGGTGAGCCCAGATTCCGCAAAGTGGCTTGAAGCCATGAAATCTGAGATGGGATCCATGTATGAAAACAAAGTATGGACTTTGGTTGACTTGCCCGATGATCGGCAAGCAATTGAGAATAAATGGATCTTCAAGAATAAGACTGACGCTGACGGTAATATTACTGTCTACAAAGCTCGACTTGTCGCAAAAGGTTTTCGGCAAGTTCAAGGGATTGACTACGATGAGACCTTCTCACCCGTAGCGATGCTTAAGTCTGTCTGAATCATGTTAGCAATTGCCGCATTTTATGATTATGAAATTTGGCAGATGGATGTCAAAACTGCATTCCTGAATGGATTTCTGGAAGAAGAGTTGTATATGATGCAACCAGAAGGTTTTGTCGGTCCAAAGGGAGCTAACAAAGTGTGCAAGCTCCAGCGATCCATTTATGGACTGGTGCAAGCCTCTCGGAGTTGGAATAAACGTTTTGATAGTGTGATCAAAGCATTTGGTTTTATACAGGCTTTTGGAGAAGCCTGTATTTACAAGAAAGTGAGTGGGAGCTCTATAGCATTTCTGATATTATATGTGGATGACATATTACTAATTGGAAATGATGTAGAATTTCTGGATAGCATAAAGGGATACTTGAATAAAAGTTTTTCAATGAAAGACCTCGGTGAAGCTGCTTACATATTAGGCATTAAGATCTATAGAGATAGATCAAGACGCTTAATTGGACTTTCACAAACCACATACCTTGACAAAGTTTTGAAGAAGTTCAAAATGGATCAAGCAAAGAAAGGATTCTTGCCTGTGTTACAAGGTGTGAAGTTGAGTAAGACTCAATGCCCGACCACTGCAGAAGATAGAGAGAATATGAAAGATGTTCCCTATGCATCAGCCATAGGATCTATCATGTATGCAATGCTGTGTACCAGACCTGATGTGTGCCTTGATATAAGTCTAGCAGGGAGGTACCAAAGTAATCCAGGAGTGGATCACTGGACAGCGGTCAAGAACATCCTGAAATACCTGAAAAGGACTAAGGATATGTTTCTCGTATATGGAGGTGACAAAGAGCTCATCGTAAAAGGTTATGTTGATGCAAGCTTTGACACAGATCCGGACGATTCTAAATCGCAAACTGGATACGTGTTTACATTAAACGGTGGGGCTGTAAGTTGGTGCAGTTCTAAACAAAGCGTTGTAGCGGGATCTACATGTGAAGCGGAGTACATAGCTGCTTCGGAAGCAGCAAATGAAGGAGTCTGGATGAAGGAGTTCATATCCGATCTAGGTGTCATACCTAGTGCATCGGGTCCAATGAAAATCTTTTGTGACAATACTGGTGCAATTGCCTTGGCAAAGGAATCCAGATTTCACAAGAGAACCAAGCACATCAAGAGACGCTTCAATTCCATCCAGGATCTAGTCCAGGTGGGAGACATAGAGATTTGCAAGATACATACGGATCTGAATGTTGCAGACCCGTTGACTAAGCCTCTTCCACGAGCAAAACATGATCAGCACCAAGGCTCCATGGGTGTGAGAATCATTACTGTGTAATCTAGATTATTGACTCTAGTGCAAGTGGGAGACTAAAGGAAATATGCCCTAGAGGCAATAATAAAGTTATTATTTATTTTCTTATATCATGATAAATGTTTATTATTCATGCTAGAATTGTATTAACCGGAAACATAAATACATGTGTGAATACATAGACAAACAAAGTGTCACTAGTATGCCTCTACTTGACTAGCTCGTTAATCAAAGATGGTTATGTTTACTAACCATGAACAATGAGTTGTTATTTGATTAACGGGATCACATCATTAGTGAATGATCTGATTGACATGACCCATTCCATTAGCTTAGCACTCGATCGTTTAGTATGTTGCTATTGCTTTCTTCATGACTTATACATGTTCCTATGACTATGAGATTATGCAACTCCCGTTTGCCGGAGGAACACTTTGGGTGCTACCAAACGTCACAACGTAACTGGGTGATTATAAAGGAGTACTACAGGTGTCTCCAAAGGTACATGTTGGGTTGGCGTATTTCGATATTAGGATTTGTCACTCCGATTGTCGGAGAGGTATCTCTGGGCCCTCTCGGTAATGCACATCACTTAAGCCTTGCAAGCATTGCAAATAATAAGTTATTTGCAGGATGATGTATTACAGAACGAGTAAAGAGACTTGCCGGTAACGAGATTGAACTAGGTATTTGGAATACCGACGATCGAATCTCGGGCAAGGAACATACCGATGACAAAGGAAACGACGTATGTTGTTATGCGGTCTGACCGATTAAGATCTTCGTAGAATATGTAGGAGCCAATATGGGCATCCAGGTCCCACTATTGGTTATTGACCGGAGACGTGTCTCGGTCATGTCTACATTGTTCTCGAACCCGTAGGGTCCGCACGCTTAAGGTTACGATGACAGTTATATTATGAGTTTATGCATTTTGATGTACCGAAGGTTGTTCGGAGTCCCGAATGTGATCACGGACATGACGAGGAGTCTCGAAATGGTCGAGACATAAAGATTGATATATTGGAAGCCTATGTTTAGATATCGGAAGTGTTCCGGGTGAAATCGGGATTTTACCGGAGTACCGGGAGGTTACCAGAACCCCCCCGGAGCTATATGGGCCTTAGTGGGCTTTAGTGGAAAAGAGAAGGGGCAGCCCAAGATGGGCCGCGCGCCTCCCCCCTCCCCTAGTCCTATTAGGACAAGGAGAGGTGGCCGCCCCCCCTCTCTCTTTTCCCCCTCCGCGAATCTTATTCCAACTAGGATTGGGGGGGGGGGGGAATCCTACTCCCAGAGGGAGTAGGACTCTCCTGGCGCACCCTCCTTGGCCGGCCAGCCTCCCCCCTTAGTCCTTTATATACGGAGGCAGGGGCACCCCAGAGACACACAAGTTGATCCACGTGATCTATTCCTTAGCCGTGTGCGGCGCCCCCAGCCACCATAATCCTCGATAATATTGTTGCGGTGCTTAGGCGAAGCCCTGAAGCAGTTGCACGTCAAGATCGTCACCACGCCGTCGTGCTGACGGAACTCTTCCCCGACACTTTGCTGGATCGGAGTCCGGGGATCATCATCGAGCTGAACATGTGCTAGAACTCGGAGGTGCCGTAGTTTCAGTGCTTGATTGGTCGGATCGTGAAGACGTACGACTACATCAACCAAACGCTTCCGTTGTCGATCTACTAGGTATGTAGATCATACTCCCCCTCTCATTGCTATGCATCACCATGATCTTGCATGTGCGTAGGAAATTTTTTGAAATTACTACGAAACCCAACAATATGTCGAGGAATTTTTTTGTCCATTTTGGCGCAAGTTTTATTACAAGCCTCTTACAAATCGGAGTTTCTCTCAAAGAAGCCTCGTGGTTCCGATAGGGAAATGTGTCCCCCTTGTGGGTGAAACAATAATCACTGCCTCTTTTCGCCTTGTATTTTCTTCTACGGGCAACATGGAACGACATGATATCCGTGCTTAAATTTAAACTTATTCAGGGTTCGTTTGACCTTTTTATACACTAATTGAGTTTCCTAGGCATTTAATGTCCATAATTCGAATCTGAACAACAAATACATGCTCCAGTTCACAAAAATGGCTAGAAAAATATACATATGTCCTTGGGTGCATGTTTAGGTCACATGCAAGGAATGAGAATGAATTGCAACCGTACCGGCGTCCTGGCTTTTCCTCAAACATTTGGAATCTCGGTTTTTAAATCCCCATAAATCCAAAACTCAACAAAAAGTCATGAAAGTTGGCATGGTGTCATGTCATGGCACATATATGTCATGGTAAAAACATTACCCAATTTGGTCCAAGATTTATTACTAACCGAAGCTTCGAAGCCTCATGGTTTCGATTGGGAAACGTGTTCCCCTTGTGGGCGAAACGTAATCACTGCCTCTTTTTGCCTTGTATTTTCTTCTACGGGCAACATGGAACGACAAGATATCCGTGCTGAAATTTAAACTTATTCAGGGTTCGTTTGGCCTTTTTATACACTAATTGAGTTTCCTAGGAATTTAATGTCCATAATTCAAATATGAACTACAAATACATGCTCCAGTTCACTAAAATGGCTAGAAAAATTATACATGTGTCCTTGGGTGCATGTTTAGGTCCCATGCCAGGAATGTGAATGAATTACAACTGTACCAGTGTCCTGGCTCGGCCTCAAACATTTGGAATCTCGGTTTTTAAATCCCCAAAATCCAAAACTCACTAGAAAGTCATCAAAGGTGGCATGGTGTCACGTCATGGCACATATATGTCATGGTAAAAACATTGTCCAATTTGGGCCAAGCTTTATTACAAACCTCTTACAAACCGAAGCCTGTCGCAAGAACCCTCGTAGTTTTGATAGGGAAACGTGTCCCCTTGTGGGTGAATCGATAATCGCTCCCTCTTCCAGCCTTGTATTTTCTTCTACACACAACACGGAACAACGGGAGATTCACGTTGAACTTTGAAATTATTCAGGGTTCGTTTGACCTTTTTTATTCATTAATTGAGTTTTCTAGGCATTTAATGTCCATAATTCAAATCCGAACTACAAATACATGCTCCAGTGCACCAAAATGGCTAGAAAAAAAGTACATGTGTCCGTGGGGTGCATGTTTAGGTCCCATAGAATGAATGGGAATGAATTCAACCATCTCGGCATCCTGGCTTGGCCACAAACATTGTGAATCTCGGTTTTCAAATCTCTGTAAATCCAAAACTCACCAGGAAATCATGAAACTTGGCATAGTGTCACTACATGGCACATATATGTTGTGGTAAAATAATTGTCCAATTTGGGCCAAGCTATATTACAAGCCTCTTACAAACCGAAGCTTCTCGCAACCCTCGTGGTTTCGGTAGGGAAACATGCCCCTCTTGTGGGTGAAATGATAATTGCTACCTCTTCTCGCCTTGAACTTTGTTTTCTACAGGCAACATAGAATAACAGGAGTGTTGTGCTGAAATTTGAAACTGTTCAGGGTTTGTTTGGCCATTGTATATATTAATTAAGTTTTCTAGGCATTTAATGTAGTAATTCAAATTTGAACTACAAGCACATGCTCCAATGAAGCAAAATGGGTGGGAAATCATACATGTGTCGTTGGGTGCATGTTTAGGTCCCATTTAAGGAATGTGAATGAATTACAAACTTCTCGTTGTCCTGAAACATTGAGAATCCCGGTTTTTAAATCCCATTAAATCGAAAACTCACCCAAAAAACATGAAACTTGGCATGGTTTCATGACATGGCACATATATGCCGTGGCAAAAAATTGTCCAGTTTGAGACAGGGCGCACACATTAATAGACAAGGAAGTCCTTTTGAAACAAATAGCTGACACGTTAATATCGCAAATGGTTGCATTATATGAACCGTGTGTTCCCGTAACCATTTAAGTGCGGCCACTACCTCTGGCAAAATTTAACCATACTCGGTGGCGTGTGTGTAGCTGTTTGATTAGACGGGATGACCGCGAGAAGTCCGCCATGCAGGCTCGACGGGACGCGTGCGAGCAGTCTGCCGCGCAGGCTTGATGGGATGCGTGCATCCTGTCCACCTCGCAGGCTCGACGGGACACGTGCGAGCAGCAAGGCCACCCATGCTCACGGGGAAGAGAGCTCTTTGACCTCCATCCACCAGTCGCCCGCCTTGCTCACAACTTCTCCATTAATGGTGGTCGAGCCGCTGTTTAACATGCAGTTAATTAAAGCACCTAGATGGAGGGTGTTTGCTTATGATCCCACATTTGCTTTGTTCGTGTTTTCAACTCGTATTCTAGTCTAATTTAAATTGCCACATAGGGCAGCAGATAATACGACGACAAATAAAATGGCAACGGATAATACGACGACAAATTTACAATGGCGCGTATAATAATTGTCTTATATATTCTGGGTAATTTAAAATGCCACATGCGGCAAAGCCCGGAAGACACGGGGCAAGAGAAGAAGGAAATCACATACAAGGATCTGGGTCGCTACTGTCTCTACTCATCGATGGATCGCCGAGTGACGACATCCTCCAACTCCTTCTTCAATTCCTCACGACTTTGCTTGAAAGCAGCCACAGATTCCTCCACCTCCTTCTCGTGCTCGATCCGGAGCTTCCTCAAGTCACTCATCAGTTCCTCGATGACTGCTGTCAGCGTCATCCCCGAGGCACCGCTCTGCTCATGCAGCATCTTCTAGCCGGCAGCCTCCTCCTCTTTATCGATGAGTGCCTTGAGGAGCTTCACATTGTCACCCATGAGTTGCTCGATGAGGCCGGTCGCCTTGTCAACCGAGGCATCGCTGATCTCAAGTAGCTTCATCAAGCCGTTGACCAGCTCCTGCTGCTTAATGAGGCCAGCGAGAATGTCATCGTCACCGGCCAAGGACTTCAGCAACGCCAACTCGTCGTGATCGCCAACGCGGCAAGTGCACTTGAGAGAGCCCTCGCATGCCCGTGAGAGCTCGTTTGAGGGCTCCGCGGCACGCCGAGACATCTCTGTTGCGGCTACCGCTTCGCGGTGGGACCTCTCTAGTGCTTCTGTGGCCTTGGTCTTTGCTTCCTAGTTATATGTCCACCCAAAACTCCTCCTACTGGTCATGGCGGAACAAATTGACATGAAAGACCAGTTTTGTGGGTGATGAGGAGAGGAACTGTGAAGTAATTTTTGAGTGGGTAGTTTTATAGCCCGGTGCTAAGTGTGAACACATATTAGTTTTATAGGTGTGAACAGATTTGCAATTAGTTATTGCATTGTAATATGCAATGTGACGAGAAACAAGGTCAAAATTTATTGATGGTTCTGGGCCTACAAAGCCCGTTTCTGTTGTTCTGGCTCATCGCAAACAGTTCTTTTGGATCAACGTATGCCACGCATCGGAAGCCCGAAACATGGGTCCGCGTTCTTGGATGTACATGTATGTGTCTGCCCACTATCACACAGTCAAGATATGATCATCGTGGCCTATGGATGCGCCGTTGCGCCTCCCACGGGGTGCCAGAAGGTTGACCACAAGGTCTCTCGCTATTGTGGCGGCCATAGCGCGCTCTGCTCCTTGTTGAGGCGACCGCAGTGCGCCTTGCTCGCGTCTGTTCGCGCGTTTTTCTCGCCATTGAGGCGGCCGCGGCGCGCTCCACTCTGGCGTCCCTGTGCGCGCTCTGCTCGTCGTTGAGGCAAATTTACAATGGCAATGGTTATTAATTATCTTACATATTCAGGAAAATTTAAAATGCCACATGCGGCAAGGCCCAAAACACTCACGACCTACATATGCATACAATTATAATAAAATATAGGCTAAAAGGTTGAGCTGGCGCCTTCCGACGATGGTCTTCTCGGACTCCATGATCAGCATAGCACCCTTGCGGCCGTTCATTCCAAGTGTCCTGACCCGCCTCCGCCTACGGAACTGCTAGCACTGGGAGGCTCTTGGGGCTGCTGGGCCTCTTCTAGAAGAGCTTGACAG
The DNA here is from genome assembly GCF_003073215.2 of Triticum urartu. NCBI lineage: Eukaryota > Viridiplantae > Streptophyta > Magnoliopsida > Poales > Poaceae > Triticum > Triticum urartu. Next base: position 154,930,072 of record NC_053022.1, on the reverse strand, counting down.
CGTGCAATTGCGCGTATGATATCTCCACGGAACCGCTCCATTTCCATGTCTCTGGCCTGGTAACAAATTTCTTCCATCACTTGCATCCTCAAGATATCACGTTGGCGATGTTCTACTTCGTCGGGGACGTCAACTCCGCCAAGGATGCACTCGAGCCTGGCCACCACATCATCGGGATCGAGGTTGACACGGCCACCGCAGGCAATGATGAAGCCACAGGCTGCGTGTGTCTTGACTGTATCAAAGAGGTCCTCTGCCCATTCCTTGCAAGCATCAGGCTCTCGATGAGCACTGGTGACGGCGGCTCTTCGGGTGGTTCATCGATCATGCCGCCGAGCAGCTCTGGATCTTTTGCATGGTGGATGGGAAACTACTCATCACACCTCGTCTGCAATATGTCGATTGTGCGCCCAAGGACTATCACGCCGATATCGTTGCTGATGGGCCATGGTGCCTGCACCGGCCGATGAAGCTCTTGCTCCCCGACCTGCTCCGGCTCGTTCTCCTCGCCGAAGATGTAATGCAGGTAGGGGTCGATGTTGAAGCTTTGGTCGTTGCCTGGCATGCTTGGAATAACTAATGGTAGATGGATGCACTACAAAAAAACACACTTCAGTGATGATACATGTTTGTCACGGTAGGTCACGTTCTATCATGCATGTACATCCATGACGATTTTATGACAGAATCAAGATAGTCATACCTGTGCTGTCGTAGAAGTGTTCCATGACATTACCAAAATTATCATCACGGAAGTGTCCACTTCCATGACGATAAATCGCGCGTCATAGAATTGCTTTCATCAAGGGTAACCGACATGTGGCATCGACCGTAACGGGTCGCCATTAAGCTATCAGGTTCCGGTTTGGATCCGATAACCCGTTAACAGCCTGGAACAATGGGGATTTTCCATGTGTAAAATTCTCAATGGCTAGAGGAACCACGTGTCGCCTCACCGTTGGGACAGATGTCATCCACGCCGACACATGGCACGGCCCAATAGAGACCCATTCCGGTGAAAAGGTTGACCCGTTTGACTTGGTCAAAAGGTAGCGGGCCGACCCATGGAAAGCCTGTTAACGGCCTGTTCGCATATAGCCCATTTAGAGCCCACTAGGTCACGACCCGTTACGGCTTATCCGAATTAGGCCCAGTAGCGTCATATGGGCCGTCTAGTATGATTCCAGCCCGTTGTAACTTCCAGCCCATGTATGGCCCATGACGTCTTTCTGCCCATATGAGGCCCTTTCCAACTCTTGGCCCATTAATGGCCCGTGGTGAAACTGGCCTGTAATGAACAGTGTATCACTTTATACCCATTAATGACCCATTAGTCCGTCAGCCGTTTCCAACCCGTGTTAAATTTCGGCCTTCTAAGGGCCCATTTATTCTTGGGCTCATTTCCAAAATTCGATTACTTACGGTCCGTTACTGGCCTGTTCCGCTTGTGGGCCAAATTCAGCCCATGGTTACAGTCGGCCTGTTTGTGGTCCATTAACATGTTGGGCTATTTTCGTAGCATCATCAATTACGACCTATTAACGGCCCGTTATGATCGAGACATAAAACAGACGATTTACACTCTAGCCCGTTTACGTCCCATTTTGCGGTCCGTCATTGGTCCACGAATAGCACGACCCATGTTTGGCGAAACGATTATACTGCCCGTAGAAGGCCCATAGATGAGATGGCCCATAGAATGCCCATGGATACTACAGCCCATGGAAGGCCCATGGATCGTACAACTCGTGGAGGGCCATGGTCACTACAACAGGTAGCAGGGCCATGGTCACAACAGTCCGTGTGTTGCGATGGTTATTGTGGCCACTAGAAAAACGCAGAAAAAGAACTACAATGACTACAAGCAAACAACTAAACAAGACAAGAAGGAAATAAAGAAGCAAGCAACTAACACTAGGCTATTACGGCTATTACACATATTACATCCACCGGGCATCAAAGTTCGCCACCAGTGCAAATATAGGGAACAAAGCAGCATATTACATACACTGGCCGTCTAAATTGGCCACCAGTGCAAATAAACGCGACAACAAAACAAGTCCATAACCGAAACAACCTCAGAATAGCTCAAGAAATGTTATCCTGGGTATCCACCATGCTGGCAATAAGCTTAGCAATCTTATTAGCTTTGTCCTGTTTGGTGCTAAAATCCTCCAACGCTTATTGTTGCACCAGAAAGTATGCATCTGAATGCTCCAGGGACTTCCGCAGTCCTTCCGCTTCTTGTCGCAGCACAGCTGATCGATGTATTTCAGCTTGTAGTTGAGACTCAAGAAACCGAACTAATTCATACAGTGAGTTTGAATAGCTTGTGCAAGCGGTAGTGGCCAGTAACTCGAACACTAAACCAAGACAGGACTTTGGGGTTGTCTCACTATCTTCAAGATAGTTTTCCTTGGCTATTTTATCAGCTTTGTTGGAGACCAACACGGATGTCTCACTATCCTGAACCTTATCTGCATTACTTCCTTTACCATTGCTTAATAAGGCACTCTTCCCCAATATTATGTCTGCATTCTAAAAGAAGAAACAAGCAGACACATAACAGGTTTAGCATGTACTAGTATATGAAACTCATTTTGGTGAACCAGTTCATTAGTAAGGTGGACATGATTAAACTACCAAGTCTTATATTGCCAAGTAGTACATAATAAAAGCATCAAACAAACATATATCAATGTCCTATCATCACTGCATTGTCTTGCCAAATCAAAATAGAGACACGGTTCAAATCATATCAGTTCAAGACAAAGCAGCACTGAAAGAATACAAAGCGTGGGAAACTACATGACACAACAAGATTTCAGATGGGCACCATGGGTCTACATGTACAACAACACTATTGGCTCTGTTGTGATGCTAGTAATGTGCATGATATGAGAAGCCAAATGTATACATAATTGAAATTGAAATCAACAGAGCTATTTATAAGAGCAAGCCTGTTAAAGAAACATGCGTAAACATACCTGTTGTGCCATTGGAGTTTTGATTGGATCCTTCAATTTAAAAATAAGTTTGTATGAGTAAATACAGTGATACAAGAGCAAAGCAGTATGCACGATAGCAATGGAATCTTAAATGAGAATAGTTGTTCTTCAGGTTTAAGCACTTGTTCTACATGAACAGAGTATAGACACAAGAATATAGTACTTAAAAATAGAAAATGATCTCACAGACCTTACCACATTCTTGGTTCGGGACCAGTATAGAACAAGGCGTTCCCAGTCATTGTCCAGTAAATGTGTCTCAGGAGAACGTAAGGGAATTTGATGAGTTTCTTTGCCAGTGAAGTACATTTTCTTTAGTTTATTTTGATACTTCCACCAAGCATTCTTGAAGATAGCAGAGGTATTAGCACAAGTTACCTCATCATGACTTTCCAAATCGGTCCTTCTCTATAGAGAAAAATGGGAAAATTTGCTGTATTATAACCATCATGGAGGTAGAATGTATGGGACAAAGCAAAGTAATTGCCATGAATAACATTACTTACACATAACTCCTGGACAAACACCTGCAACTGGCATTTTCCTTCATCTTCAGTATAATGTTTCCATGATGCGAAGATACACGCATAGGATTTAACAACATCAAATGCAATAGATGCTAAACTACAACTGGCTGGCTATGCTTCCTCCACAGGAATAGGTGTACTAATTGGTGGAGTTGGGGTTCACTGTGGTAGTACTGGCGCTTTGGGCACTGGAGCTGCCTTACTAACTGCTCTTATTTGGGATCTCTGTGGTGGAGATGGTGCTGTGTCAACAGGAACTAGGTTACTATCTGCTGGGGTTGGGTTTAGATTGGGTGAAGCTGGTTCTCTGTCCATCGCAGTAGGGGTACAATCTGCGAGAGTCTGGGTTATGTGTGGTAGGGCTGGTTCTCGTGCATGTACAACCGGGGTGATATCTCCACCAAGAGGTAGCACTATTTTATTTGAAGACCCTGTTTTTACTCCGCTAGATACTGGCATCACCCGCTCCAATTCAAACGGCTGATAAACAGAAACATAGTTGAATCTACAAAATTGTATGAGAGACAGATCCAATAGATAGTGTGGAAAAAAGAGGGCATGAAATAGTTGACATGTATATTGTTTAACTAAAATGGATAGCATGACATAATTTCACATATATGATGTCTATCTAAACTGGATAGCATAGCATAACATAATTCAAAGATATGATGAATAACTAAACATGATCACATGACATAATTCACATACATGTTATCTAAGTAATCAGGATCGCATGATTTAATTCACATATGTGATTTATATGCTAAGCAGAGGGCATTTGCATATATGTTGTCTGAACTAAGAACACGGTGTTGAATATTGTGTATATGATGTCTAAACTATGCAATGCAAGACACCATATGCATGATATGAGCAGTTTAACCGTGCCAAGTTAGAGCATACACCTCGGTGGGGAAATAGGACTAGTCATCTATCTCTGAATTCATCTCTGAGGAGCTATCAGGGCCCAACAAGAGATCTGCTTCGATAGGTAGCACTTGTCTGCTCTAAAGGCCTTGTTTTCACTCTAGTTTTTTCCATCACCCACTCAAATGGCTGATTCACAGGAAGAGTAGTTTAATGTACACACATTGTCGACAAATGGAAATGTAATGAAGAAAAGGATGGGCAAGATATCATTCAAATATATGATGCCTGGTTAAACAGGATGGCATTTCACATTTCACATATATTATGGCTGTCTAAAAGACATGAGACTGCATAATTCCCATATATGATATAGAAACTAAACAGGTGGCATTACAGAACATGTCTAAACTAAGCAGATGACATATATGATGTCGAAAGTAGGCACTACAAGACAACATATGCATGATATGACTAACATCATCATGCCAAATTAGAGCAAACACCTTGGGGGTAAATAGGAGTGGTCAGCTACGTCCGAATCTGCCTCAGAATAGATATCTTCCTCTGGATTACAATCTGGAGAGGGGGGAGGGTTTGCCATTGAACCCACCATGATGATGCCTAAATTGGATATATTTGTTTTGCTTACAAATGAAGGGCCTAGCTTGGACAAGAAAGATGAACCTTGGAGCAAGTTCAAGCATGGAGATGATGGCGTGCGCAAGGGGAACAAGATCGGAGTTACAAGTGATGATTCCAGTACTTTGAAGCCACCATAATGAGTGCATGAAGCCTTGGACGAAATATAGAAGATGCCACTTCATAAATTTCGTCCAGATGCTATCCTAGGTGCTACGTCACCTTATTTTTGGGCCAGGCCCATGTAATTTCGAAATACTTGATTATAGGCTGTTTTTAGAGTCCGTATGTGTGGGGAAACAAGAGTTAGGGTTGGTTTTAGATCCCTCCTCCAAGGGCCACGAAATTCCCCCTGTCTCCTCCATATATACAGCCCTTAGGGCATTGTTTAGACTTTGGGTTTTGTTTAGATTAAAGTTCACCATAGCTGCAACTTCGCGTACTTTGTTTGTGTTCAACGACCAGACAAAGGTGTCACAGAACCCCACCTTAATCAATAAAGCTTTCCTCTTATATTCGCAATATCGAGATTGCAATCTTAGTTTCTTGTTTGTTCTTCGTTTGCCTGTAGGAAACATACATTCGTGGTCAGGTTGATCGTGCTCCAGCGTGGACAATAACCTCTCGGAGTTGGTTTAGCGATTGCTAAGGCGCGATGTCTTCGCACGTTCGTAGTCGGATCATCAAAGTCGACTTCCTCCAAAACGATAGCCACCATCTCATCGAAACATTGGGACACCTTCGCCTCTATCAAGTGGTATCAGATTTCTAGGTTGTTCGGTGAGATTTTACAGTTTTTCATAGTTTAGGTCAAGTCTGTTCTTCATACCTATAGTCCACGAAAAAGCAAAAAAAATTAGGGCTAGTTCATCATATCCGAACCAATATGAGCCTTTGCATAGTATTTTTAGGGTTTTGCTTTGTTGAATTTGCGGTTGCATCATCGTGTCGAGTTGCTGGTCTTAGCATCTAGTCCCTTAGAGTTTCGAGTTCTGTTCACAGGTTGTCACGCCGCCGCCGCACCATTGTCATCATCTTTGCCATATACCACCACCCCACCATATACATCGCTGCTGCCATATACAACCACCAATCCGAGTCCACATATACCATTGCCATATACAACCACCAATCCGAGTCCGCATATACCATCGCCATATACCACCACCAATCCGAGTCCAGATATACCATCGCCATATACAACCACCAGTCCGAGTTCCACCAGATTCATCTCCGCCACCAGTCCGAGTCCAGAATTTGTTGCTTTGTTTTCGAGTTCCAGATCACGCGATACTGAGTCGTGACAGAGTAGGACCCCCGAGATTCCGTGCTACCCGCAGTAGAAAAATAGTTCCAAACTAAAAAAAACTAAGTCTGGAAAATTCTGGCTAGGTAGTTTTTAGACCATTTGTAGAATTTTTCAAAAAAATTGTTGCGGAGCATAAAAAAGAGGAAAAAAGTGTGAAAAAAGAGAAAAAAAATTCAGAGTGTGCTCCTCCCTTGTTTACGTGCAGCGCCGTGATTCTGTTAGGGTTCTAGGCTCGTGTCTCTAGCACGGTCTAGCCTAGGACCAGCATAGTACCGTCGTTGAGCATTTATTCAACTTTGCATCTCTGAATTGATTATTGCTGACCCTTTTTGCTACCATATTATAAGCCTTCCCAGCTCCACATACATCTATGTCGTGCGTTTGACTCTCCCTGGTAATCTCTCTATCCAAGCTTTGAGAGTTTTGACTACGACGGTCACCGATCACCGCCTGCTGCTGGGTAAGAACTGGTAAGAATTTGAGATTTGCTTGACGGATTTGTGACACCCACCACCACCTCTTGTTAGTAGTCTGTAGGATAATATTCTTGTGTGTTTCTATTGCTGCTAACCATGGCAGGATCACAAGCTGACGAGATTGACTGGGACAACATGACGAATAAGGAGTTGCATGATAAATTTCAGCAAATGATGAGTGGACAGGTGCAAGATGTGCTAAACAGATTTGAAGAGGCCATGGAGAAGATATATGGCATAGAGAAGACGTTCAAAACAAAGCTCGATAACAAGTTTAATGAATTGCTCGCGCGTCTTCCACCACCACCACCGGCTGCACCTAACACACCTCTACAACAACACCACCACCACCACCACCACCACCACCAACAACAACAATAACAACAACAACAACAACGCCTACCTCCACGTCGCGAAACAACCCTCCGCCGAGTGAGCCGTGTCCCTCTTACGCCTGGCCAAACTGTTGGTGTTGTTGTTGATACTTCTGTGGCTCCTGTTGCTGATGACGAGGAGGATGATTATGCGGGAGATTACGAGGATGAGGTTGATCAAAATCAAAACTATGTGCAACCACCAGCACCACAACCACCAGGTCGTCCACATGAAAATAATCACAATGGTAGGGCTCCCCCTCAGGTATGAGATCATGACCATCTCCCTAAACTGAAATTGAATATTCCACCATTTGAGGGTAGATACATTCCTGATATATATCTTACTTGGGAGTTAGAAACCGAACAACGTTTTACATGTTTAGAATATCCCGAGGAGAGACGTGTTGCTGCTGCACTTTGTGCTTTCACTAGTTTTGCTTGTGTGTGGTGGTCTGAACATCGTAGATTGTATCCAAATAATATTCCAACTACTTGGGCTGCTTTGAAAACTGCTATGCGTACTCGTTGGGTTCCACCATATTATCAACGTGAATTACTTCAAAAATTGCAGCGTTTAACACAAGGAAAAAAATCTGTAGAGGAATATTATCAGGAATTACAAACTGGCATGATTAGATGTGGTATTGTTGAGGATAATGAAGCTATGCTTGCACATTTTATGGGTGGATTAAATAGAGAGATTCAGACCATTCTAGAGTATAAGGAGTATAATAATATCACTCGTTTATTCCATCTTGCTTGTAAAGCTGAACGTGAAGTGCAGGATCGACATGCATTGGCACGAACTAACTTTTCTGCAGGTCGATCTTCATCATGGACACCACATGCATCCTCTACTTCCACTACACCAGCACCTCCATCAGGTGCCACCTCGAGCCGTGATACAAGAAAGCAGGCACAACCACCACTATCTGCCAAGAGCACACCTGCCGGGCCTGCGCAGAGCTCTTCTTCTTCCATGGCATCAACAGGGCACATAAGTGATATTATTTGTCATCATTGTAAGGGAAGGACATTTTGCAAGAGAATGCAAATCTCAGCGTGTGATGATTGCTACTGAGGATGGTGGGTATGAGTCTGCTAGTGACTATGATGAGGAGACTTTGGCTCTTATTACACATGAAGAACACGGTGGAGATGATTCTGATCATGAGACGCAATACATGGCTGCTGAAGATGCTGACATGTATGAATGTTTAGTTTCTCAACGTGTTTTGATTGTGCAGGTTACATAAGCTGAGAAAAACCAGAGGCATAATTTGTTCCATACAAAGGGAGTTCTGAAGGAACGTTCTATTTGCGTCATCATAGATGGAGGGAGCTGCAACAACTTGGCTAGCATGGAGATGGTGGAGAATCTATCTCTCATCACAAGACCACATCCACATCCTTACTACATCCAATGGTTCAACAACAGCGACAAGGTTAAGGTAACACGTACTGTTCGTGTGCATTTTAGTATCTCTACATATGCTGATTGTGTTGATTGTGATGTGGTACCTATGCAAGCATGTTCCTTATTACTTGGTAGACCATGGCAATTTATAAAAATTTTGTACACCATGGTAGAACTAATAAGTAAACTCTTGTTCATAAGGACAAAAATATTACTTTGCTTCCTATGACTCCTGATTCCATTTTGAAAGATGATATTAATAGAGCTAATAAAGCAAAACAGGAGCACAATAAGAGTGAAAATCAGATTGTGGCAAAAGAATTTGAGCAACAAATGAAGCCTAATAATAAACCATCTAGTGTTGCTTCCGAAATTAAATTGAAAAGTGCATGTTTACTTGCCACCAAATCTGATATTGATGATCTAGATTTTAGCACATCCGTTTGCTATGCTTTTGTGTGCAAAGAGGCATTATTTCATTCGAGGACATGCCTTCCTCTTTGCCTCCTGCTGTCACTAACATTTTGCAGGAATTCACCGACGTCTTTCCACAAGACGTGCCACCAGGATTACCACCTATTCGAGGGATTGAGCATCAAATTGACTTAATTCTCGGTGCATCATTACCCAACCGTGCGCCATACCGTATTAATCCAGAGGAGACGAAGGAGATTATGCAGCAAGTACAGGAGCTGCTCGACAAAGGTTATATACGAGAATCCCTTAGTCCTTGTGCTGTTCCTATCATTTCAGTGCCGAAAAAGGATGGTACATCACGTATGTGCGTTGATTGTAGAGGCATTAATAATATTACTATTCGTTATCGTCATCCTATTCCTAGGCTATATGATATGCTTGATGAATTGAGTGGCTCTACAATATCCTCCAAAGTTGATTTGCGTAGTGGATACCATCAAATTCGTATGAAATTGGGAGATGAATGGAAAACAACATTTAAAACTAAGTTTGGATTATATGAGTGGTTAGTCATGCCTTTTGGGTTAACTAATGCACCTAGTACTTTCATCTGATTAATGAATGAAGTTTTACGTGCTTTCATTGGACGATTTGTGGTAGTTTACTTTGATGACGTATTGATTTATAGCAAATCTTTGGAGGAACATTTGGAACATTTATGTGTTGTTTTTATTGCTCTACGTGATGCACGTTTGTTTGGTAACCTTGGAAAGTGCACCTTTTGCACCGACCGAGTATCTTTTCTGGGCTATGTTGTTACTCCATAGGGAATTGAAGTTGATAAAGCCAAGATTGAAGCTATTGAGAGTTCGCCGTAGCCCAAAACGGTCGCACAAGTGAGGAGTTTTCTTGGCCTCACTGGATTCTATAGGCGTTTTGTGTGAGATTTCAGCACCATTGCTGCACCTCTCAATGAGCTTACAAAGAAGGATGTACCTTTTGTTTGGGGTATCGCACAGGGAGAAGCCTTCACGGTATTGAAAGATAAGTTGACACATGCTCCTTTACTCCAACTTCCTGATTTTAATAAGACTTTTGAGCTTGAATGTGATGCTAGTGGAATTGGATTATGAGGTGTGTTATTACAAGATGGCAAACCTATTGCATACTTTTCTGAAAAATTGAGTGGGCCTAGTCTGAATTATTCTACTAATGATAAAGAATTATATGCTCTTGTTCAGACTTTAGAAACATGGCAACATTATTTATGGCCCAAAGAATTTGTTATACATTATGATCGTGAATTGTTGAAACATATTAAAAGTCAAGCTAAACTGAATCGTAGACATGCTAAATGGGTTGAATTCATTGAGACTTTCCCTTATGTCATTAAACACAAGAAGGGTAAAGAAAATGTTGTTGCTGATGCATTGTCTCGTCGCTATACTATGCTTTCACAACTTGACTTCAAAATATTTGGTTTGGAGACCATCAAAGATCAATATGTGCATGGTGCTGATTTTAAAGATGTAATGCAGAATTGTAAAGAAGGAAGAATGTCGAACAAGTTTGTCGTTAATGATGGATTTGTGTTCCGTGCTAACAAGCTATGCATTCCAGCTAGCTCCGTTCGTCTTTTGTTGTTGCAGGAGGCGCATGGAGGAGGATTAATGGGACACTTTGGTGTGAAGAAGACGGAGGTCATACTTGCTACACATTTCTTTTGGCCAAAGATGAGACGGGATGTTGAGCGTTTTGTTGCTCGCTGCACTACATGTCAAAAAGCTAAGTCACGACTCAATCCTTATGGTTTATATATGCCTTTGCCTTTACCTAGTGTTCCTTGGGAGGACATATCTATGGACTTTGTTTTAGGTTTACCTCGAACAAAGAAGGGGAGGGATAGCATATTTGTTGTCGTGGATAGATTCTCGAAAATGGCACACTTTATACCATGTCATAAAAGTGATGATGCTGTTAATGTTGCTGATTTGTTCTTTCGTGAAATTATTCGCTTGCATGGTGTGACAAATACTATTGTTTCAGATCGTGATACTAAATTTCTTAGCCACTTTTGGAGATGTTTATGGGCTAAATTGGGGACTAAACTGCTTATTAGTACTACTTGTCACCCCAAACTGATGGACAAACTGAAGTAGTTAATAGAACATTGTCTACTATGCTTAGGGCTGTTTTGAAGAATAATAAGAAAATGTGGGAAGAATGCTTGCCTCATATTGAATTTGCTTATAATCATTCATTGCATTCTACTACTAAGATGTGCCCTTTTGAAATTGTGTATGATTTCCTACCTCGTGCACCTATTGATTTGTTGCCTCTTCCATCTTCGGAGAAAATTATTTTTGATGCTAAAGAACGCGTTGAATTGATTTTAAAAATGCATGAGTTAACTAAGGAAAACATTGAGCGTATGAATGCTAAATATAAACTTGCTGGAGATAAGGGTAGAAAACATGTCGTGTTTGCACTTGGAGATCTTGTTTGGTTACATTTGCGTAAGGATAGATTTCCTAATTTGCGCAAATCAAAGCTAATGCCACATGCTGATGGTCCTTTTAAGGTGTTAGAGAAAATAAATGATAATGCATATAAACTTGAGCTGCCTGCAAATTTTGGGGTTAGTCCCACTTTTAACATTGCAGATTTGAAGCCTTATTTGGGTGAGGAATATCAGCTTCCATCGAGAACAACTTCATTTCAAGAAGGAGAGGATGATGAGGACATCAATACCATTGTTACACCCACAGCCCCTGCTGCGATACATGTTGGACCAATTACTAGAGCTTGCGCACGCCAATTAAATTACCATGTACTTTCGTTTCTTGGTAACGATTCTAATGTTCATGAGAATATGATGCTGCCTAAATTGGATACATTGGTTTTTCTTGCAAATGAAGGGCCTAGCTTGGACAAGAAAGATGAACCTTGGAGCAAGTTCAAGCATGGAGATGATGGCGTGCGCAAGGGGAACAAGATCGGAGTTACAAGTGATGATTCCAAGACTTTGAAGCCACCATAATGAGTGCATGAAGCCTTGGACGAAATATACAAGATGTCACTTCATAAATTTCGTCCAGAGGCTATCCTAGGTGTTGCGTCACCTTATTTTTGGGCCAGGCCCAAGTAATTTCAAAATACTTGATTATAGGCTGTTTTTAGAGTCCGTATGTCTGGGGAAACAAGAGTTAGGGTCGGTTTCGGATCCCTCCTCCAAGGGCCACGAAATTCCCCCTGTCTCCTCCATATATACAGCCCTTAGGGCATCGTTTAGACTTTGTGTTTTGTTTAGATTAAAGTTCGCCATAGTTGCAACTTCGCGTACTTTGTTTGTGTTCAACGACTAGACAAAGACATCACAGAACCCCACCTTGATCAATAAAGCTTTCCTCTTATATTCGCAATATCCAAATTGCAATATTAGTTTCTTGCTTGTTCTTCGTTTGCCTACAGGAAACAGACCTTCGTGGTCAGGTTGATCGTGCTCCGGCGTGGACAATAACCTCTCGGAGTTGGTTTAGAGATTGCTAAGGCGCGACGTCTTCGCATGTTCGTAGTCGGATCGTCAAAGTCGACTTCCTCCAAAACGATAGCCACCATCTCATCGAAACATTGGGACACCTTCGCCTCTATCAAAAGAGTGCAACCTCTCTTGTGGACTCGTGTACTCCTCAGGTTCATCTGCTGAGTCGATGATGGTGATGCCATTGCGGTGGGTGCCGGCGGCAGGGAAGGAGATCTGAGGCGGCGAAAGACGGTCAAGAGTCGTGATGCTTGGTTGGGTGGATGCTTCTGTCGATGGAGCAACTCAGGTGAGGTGGATGACGTCGCGGCAGGAGCAGGACAAACCACACAAAGTTTTCTTTGACACCTACCTGTAACTAAAGTAATTCTGTAAGGGCTCCTTTGGCTTGCATGATTCTAAAAACACAGGGATAGGAAAAACACCGGAATGGAATAGGAATGCACATGGGAAATAGAGCATTTGTAAACACATGATTTCTGTCAACTTGGGTGTTTGGTTCACAAGAATTGGAAGAGCAGAGGAATGCAAAGAAACATGGCCAAAATAAAGTGAGACCATATGAAAGCGTGTACAATTAGAATGTTATTCTGCCATTAATGCACTTGGTCTTGTTTTCATGCATAGGATTTTGAAAAGTAGGTCCAGGTGGATGTTTTGCTCCATTCCTTTCAACAAAATGCATGACCAATTGAATAGTAGAGTGCCATAGGAAAATTTCCTATTGCTATGTTTTTCCTTTGAACCAAAATAGCCCTAATGGATCGACATGAATGTAGAGTAATAAGTGATGCGACAAGTGTACAACCTCTTTGCCATAGCCATGTCGACCTCAGCATCATTGGGTTGGTCACTGAAGAAGTTGATGCAGAGGTGGCTGTCGGAGGTGTGGAGGAAGATTTGAGGAATCTATAGACGACGTCCAGGACACTGCTCTGTTGTGATGGATAATCTGTGGTTGGAGCAGCTCCGGCGAGCTGTAAGACATCGAGGATGAAGCAGCATAAGACATTCATCGTTAATCTCAAGTGGGATTCTAATAGCATCTCCAATAGATGATGTAAAATACATTACAAAAAAGTGATAGATGTAAAAATTAAATCACCAAAAACCACCTGACTACAACAGATGAGGTAAAAATTGTTGACTCTGAACTTAACTGTCGAAACTGAAATTTATTGTCGAATCTGAATGCTACTGTCGAAACTGAACACAATGGTAGCAGAGAGGCACTTCACATGTAGTTTAGGGAGGGCCTGCAGTTCTTCTTCAACCTGCACCCCCCTGAGCCGCCAGCCACCATCGACCGAACCGCCGGCCCTCGCCGCCCACGGCGCTCCTGCGCCACCTCGCCACCCTGAAACTACTCCCCACCACTGGTCCGTCGCCGCCCCGGCCAGCCGTCTAGCCCCCCCCTGCGCTGAGCTTTTTCTCTGGCGATCCCCACGCAACCGCCCCACCACCGCCCCCATCGCCAGCGACCACCGCCCCCACCCTGAACCCTAAGATAGATAGTGGGGTACCTCTCTGGCGAGCCCCCCTCCTTGCTGTGGGCGGTTCTTCCTTAACTCCAACGAGCCCCCCCACCCCCTAAAAATTGACTAACCCAAAATTCGATTCAATCGACTGAAGTGTAGCTAAATCGAAGTAGACCAGCAGCACGAGCAAGGGGGAGAGCAGCAGCAGCAGCGCGAGCGAGTGAGAGCCGGAGCATCAGCAGTGTGAGCGAGCGAGAGCCGGAGCAGTAGCAGCAGATCCAGCTGGTATGGCCGCCGCCGCCGAAGGGGCCTCACACTGGGGGAGAGTGTAACGACCAAACCTCGAAGGATTTGAGTCTCTGTGCTTACCGTGCTAGTCCCTGGATTGAACTCGCTAGCACACACAGTATAGACGAATACCAGAATAGCAAGTGCATCATTTATTACATTGTAATATCCAGAATATATAAAATAAAACAATATGCATAGCACTTGGCTAGCTTTATTCAATCAAACAGCCGAAAGTAGCAGAAAATAACGATGAGTCCCATCATAGCCCACTGGCGATGCTGAGTGTAGACTGGCGACCCTAACGGTACCTTACTCTTTGTCAGAATATCCCGCAACATGAGACATTGCAGCCATATAGGTCAATACTTTGAATGTATTGGCAAGCTACACAAGAGTAATAATAAAGCAGACCTACATGTATATTCATAGTACAACAAAGGAAGGCTTGAGGGTTTATTTTTGCAGAAAGCTGATTTTATCCTAATAACTACCTAATAGTCAAACTTTCATTTAGTTCTTTTATTACTACAATTATATAAACAAGGTTGAATTGGCAGCTCCAATTCCAACCTACCCATTATTAAGTTGCCCAACAAATTTATTAAGTGCCACATCTATCAAGATCATCCAACAACTGTATTGGCATAGTGGCTCAAATTTTCCCATAACCAGGGGCACGGCTAATCATGATTAGTTTTGATACTCTGCAGAGTTTAGTATGCTTTACCCACTGGACCCAATCCGAAGATTGAGACAAAGTCTTTCAGAAGAGGTTCCCTTAACCACCTGACGGCCACATCCCACCTACATATGCTACATCTGTCGACACTGTGGCCGCACATGGTTCCAACAACTGATCAACTAAGCCAGAGCCCATATAGCCAGTGGCCGCACATGGAAGCTACTAGTCACTAAGTCTGTCTGATCTTTTTGAATTTGGGCGACATTCCACTTAGGGTGCACTCTCATGGGTGCATGGCCTTAGAAAAGGTGCAAGACCCCATGATGCCTTCCCTCAACACCAAGCAATACCACTTCCGCCCAGAGGTGAGTTAAATCCTGAGTTACTACTCAATTTGTTAAATATATAATCCTCACATAAGCTCAATGAATACTCGAACCACCCCCATCTACAAAGAATAGCAAAACTACAACTACCACGATCTGCAATGACGGGAGATAGTTCAACAATATAGCAAAATAATATAATATTCCTATACATGCATATATTCATAGTGTGATATAACTACATGCATAGAACACAATAGGTAAAGGATCAGCATGTAGCTTGCCTTGGTTCTGGTTCAAAAAGTCACACTCCTGACAATAGCTCGCGTCACACTCCGGACAATCTATACGTTCCACACAATTCAACAAATCAATCACCGAAACACGAAAAGAACCAAAACAAAACCAACAGCAAGAAAACCATTTTAAAAACTCAACAACAGAAGCTTAACAACACCTAAATGCACTACGGTCACAACGCGAAAAAAATAATCGATTCCGATACACGGTTTAAAAGATACGGCCTCTGAAAGATTTCATTCGAATTCAAACGAATTCAAATTTGAATTGTGCAAACATGTGAGATTTTGGTACTGTGATAAAGTACTGGTTTTTGTGAGTTCACACGACAAAGAATTACCTAAATTAGATATTTATGCTAAAAGATATAGCTATTAGAAGTTTTGGCTGAAATCTGAAAAAGAAAACAGAAAACGCCTGGGCGCTGTAGTGAACTCCTGTAGTGATGTGCCATGTGGCAGCACGTGATTGGCCAAAAAACTCATGCACGTGCGTGCTCACTTGAAAACAGAGGAAGACGGCGGCGGCTTTGGGCGTAGGCGGCGGCGCTGCTGCGATGGCTCTCCGGCGAAGGCGAAGGTACGGGCGGGTGCGGCGGTGAGTGGCGGAGGCGGTGGTGGTGTCGGACCGCGGCGAAGCTCCCTCCGTAGGCGGCGGCGGCGACGTGAACCGCGGATGCTCCAGCGGCGGTGGGTCAGTCGTTCCTCTCCCTATGCCACGTGTCCGGCAACAAGGAGATGTCAGGCGGGTGCGTCATTGAGAGGGAAATCGAAGGGTGCAGGAGGTGAAGCTCGGCGGGCTCTTACAGTGGCGTAACCGCCCGGCGAACGACGGTGGACGGTGGAGCACCAGGCGATTTCGGTTTCGCCCTAACCGACGCGTGCGACAACGAGGAAGAACGAGGCAGGGGTTCGGGGGTTCCTCGAGGGCTTGGGCTCATCCTAGACGTCTCGGGCGTGCGCAGGGTGGCCCGATGCTCGAGTTCGACTCGCGCTCGCGCTCGGGTGCGTGTGTGGCCGACTCGGGGAAGAAGAGTGGGGCGGCGTGGGTCCCGCTGGTCAGCGACGGGAGGCGAGGGGCGATGAGGGTCGAGTGCAACGGTGTGGTTGGGTGCGGGTCAGGTACGGGTCCCCCCGGTCAGTGGCCCAAGGCGATGGCGGATCGCACGTGGCGCTGCTGGCTGCCGCGTACGGCTTTGCGGGAAGTGGGCCGGGCAAGAGGAGCAGGGGTTGGTGGGCCACAGTTGTGCGGGTGCCTGTTGGGCCGCGGTGCAGCGCTGCATGCTGGATGCTAGCTTCTTTTTTAAGGATAGCAGCAGAAAACAAAATAATTAAATAAAATACACAGTATAAAATCTAAATAAAAATACCTAGGCACACAGTAAAAATAGCCCTATAGCTATAAAATATAGGAACACTAGTTCCAATACTAATGCAATTTTGTAAAATCCTTTTGATGCATAGGTCACTCAAACAGCAATAAAACAGACAAATATATATCTTGAAGATTGCAAAAATTACCAGAACATATCAAATGAACTGGAAATAATATTCTGCACATTATGAACATTTTTAAAATAGGGGAGAAGTCATGTTATCTCCAGTCCAATAAATTGCCTTTTTGTTGCATAATGATTTGAATATTCTGAAAAAGCAAAAATGCATAGAAAAATATGAGATGCATATGTATGATCTATTAACATCCTAATTTAGGAAAATTGGGATGTTACAGAGAGCTGCCATGGAGATGTCGCCCGCGGTGCCGACTTCAAGGTAGCCGCGCCATGGGGGTGCAGGATGGAGCACCATCGGTGCCGGGAGGTCGAGTTAAGGAGAAGGTGCGATGCGATGAGTGTACAACCTCTTCAGTGGCGCCGAGTAGGCCTCGGCTTCGTCCGAGGAGTCGATGAGGATGATGCGGTTCTGGTGGAGCAGGTTAAGGCGGCGCTGTGGGGATGGAGCAGCCGCGATAGACGAGGCGATCATCGGAGCAACTCCTTGGAGGTGGAGGACGGGGCGGCTGAACCAGCGGGACGACGAGATGGACGAGGATCCTCATCCGGGGAGGTGGATGAGGGACGTCGAGCTGTTGTGGTGGACGACATCGTCGGGGAAGAGGCTCCGGCTAGGCAGCAGTGAGGTGGCGGACGGAGGAGGGTGGGGTTTCGCAGCTGGAGCGGAGAGGTTATGGCGACCCGAGATTTCGAATGGCGAAAAGGGGGCGATGGGAGGGGGGAACCATGACTTAGGGACGCGCTTGTCCAAAATGTAGGGTGTGTTACAAAAGTAGCCCCACCGATTTGAACTAGCGGCCCTTTTGGCTTAGGGTTAGAAGGGGGATTTCGCATGTCGGGATTTGGCAGCTGGAGGGAGTTTTCGCGCGCGTTGTAATTTCGGGATAGCAAGGCGCGGGTTGTGAAGGCACGAGTTGGGAGCACGATATCTGAATTTTCGGGATATAACAAGGCGCGGGTTGAATTTTAGGGACAATCCTAACATGTAATATTGTACTTGTAAGTACCAAATCAATTCACACTTCCCTCAATGGAAAAAACGAAAAAAATAAACCTATTCACACCACAAAGAGAGAGTCTTGTCCCGTTTTACTATACAAAGCTATGAATCCATGTTATGTCCAATTAAATTTTTTCGCTGGCCATATAATGTATGTAACCTACTCATACCAACATTTTAGTGCATTCCAAATGTCTATACTACTGCTGCAATTTGAACCAAATTTGAATTCATTTCTCTATTTGAATAAGAATCTACAATCATGAGTATTGCCAAATTCAACCATCATTCGTGTATTACCTTAACACCACACCACATGATTACTATAGAGATATATATGAACTATGTGTACTATATGAACTCGAATTCAATTTTTTGAGTACACTTGATGTTGATTCCAAATAATAGTACATTTGATGTACTAACTAGATATTCATAATCTAATCCATGTTCCATACGTACACCGCGTTTATCACACAAAGTATAGTGCCCCGCCCCCTACATTATGACAAGTATTTTGCCCGGAGCTGCAAAAGCCCCACATTATCCCAAATTATAATTAATGTTATACATTATGATATCTTCTTCAAGTATCTATATCCACTTTTTTTATAATGAATTATGATCTCTGTTCGTCTTTTACACCTTCACGGTTCTCTTCTCTTTGTAGCTAGCTAGCGCTAACTTTCTATCGTGCATCCACACGCCCACCCCCCTCTCACCCTCCCTCAGCGTCCCCTCCATCACACACATTCGTTACTTCTCTTTAGGTTGTTCACCCACGGTGTGTGTGGCCCCTCAGCTCCTTCTTTCCGGCACACACCAGTCGATATACCTCTCTAGCCAAGTGTGCCTACCACAAACACAACTTCCACTCTTCTCTTCTCACCGTCCATGCCCCCTATGTCCAATGCGGTTCCACGCAGGTGCACACTCCCGCCCCTCTTTTCATCGATCTCATACTCGCACACTCCTCCCCCCTCAACATAGTAGGCCTCTCGCACCACCTCCTAGCCGCACCCCTCTCCCGCTGTCCGTCTCTCCGGACCTTATTTGCTTCTAACACATGCATGCATGTATACATACCGATATCCCTACATATATCTAGGTCGACTATAATTCTTTTTCCCCATGCACCGATAGACTTACCTCACTAGTTATGTCTCTCCCTTTCTCGGACACATGACGGTTGATCTTCCTATGTATTTATGTATGCTTACCACAACCATATCGTCCCCCCTCATCATCCTTGCATACCTCCCGACCCGTCTCTCACACGCACGTGCATAGACAGGCAGACATCCCCGACCCTCTCTTATTGATATTGCACTCGTACCTCCGTTTGTCTAGCAGGCCTCTCCCACCATTTGTGAGAAGCAACTCCACCGCCAACCTCTGACACTCTACCTTTGTCTTTCTCCCAACCTTATTCCTCTGCTACACATATGCATGGATGCCGATCGATCTCCCTCAATACGTAGCTAGGTCTCTCTCCTTCTCCACACATATACTAGTCGATCTACCTCTCTATAGTTAGGTCTCTACCCCCCACACCGATAGTCGAGCGTTGTAGGTTGGTATCCATGCCACAGAGAAAAACTGCACCTCTGCCCTCTCAAATTGCAGTAGGCCAGCCGCCCTATATCTTTGACATGGGCAAACACAAATTCGATGGCACTCTTTATCGATCACGCAGCCACACACTTCATCCCTGTTTTCAATTCTATCGATATCTCACGCCGATGATCCCTCCACTCTCTTCTCGTGGATAGCTCCCTCTATATATGATATATCCATGACTCTATTTCACACACATTGCATATGTTACGTTTTTTGTTTGAGATATCATCGACACATTGCCTCTGTTTTGCACAAACCATCTCTCTCACACCCACCCACGTACGTACCTGCACCTAAAGAAGAGGTGCACGCAGGACGCACGTACTCATGTCTCGTTCCTGGCCACACTCGCGCAGGTACATGGTGGAGTTCATTTCTGCACGAAAAGGCAGCCCACGTGATAATTTGACACGTGTAGCATTTGTTTACTCGAAGGAGGGTCGTGTACCACGCATAGACGAAACAAAGTTCGACTTGACGAGTTAGTATTAAATAAAGTTATATTGCTCAATGGCACGAACAGAATATAAAATGATTGTCGTCTGGAAAAAAGAAAAATCCACTCCACTATATAAAATGGAGCCTGCCTGCCAGGGTTTGTCTCTCGTCACACCATCTCACACAAGGCGGCGGTGGCCTCTCTCTCTCACCGTTGGTCAGTGATCCGGCCACATCCCGTCCGCTGGCGAAACGGGAGGATGTGCATCATTTCTCTGTTCGATGGCGCTGAAGCAGCACGTCCCGATCTGCGGTACCCGTCGTTCTCTCTGACCAAGCTCTGGCGCGGTAGGGCCTTCACCACTTGCTCGTTGCCGCAATATGGGCAGTTCCCGGCCGCCGGCACCCTCCTAGTTACATCCTATAACCCTCGGGTACAGCTTCCTCCGGCCTTGCTCCACTGCCCATCTTCCCATGTTGCTGCATGTGGAAAATCCTGCATGTGGATCTTCTTTAGTTGTTTGCTTAAAACGTATCTCGACCGACGTACTTTCCATCTTGCAATCTCATCCTCAAACCATTTTTGATAAACCACCATGCTATTATCTTTCCCTTATTACATGGAATATGCTTCTTTTTTGTTAGCGTATGGGTCTTCAACTCGTGTTATTGGGCAGTAATTGTTTCCTTTCTACCTCCTTTTGCAAACAGGCCTATCCATTTCACCTTGTTGCTATTGTGACCTTTTGGTGAATTGCATAAATCACTTTTTTCTTAAGAGTGTTTTGTGCAGTTCCGCCAAAATGTCACACAGGCAACGTTTTTACATTTCTGTGGGACTGTAGAAAGGGAGATTGGTTTTGCTATCCTCCTCATCCAACTCTGTGCCTAATCTTCTCCAACAAGTAGTTAGTACGAAAGAGAGATCGTAGAGGTGATCGGCTTCTATTTGTGTGTGTTATGTTTCATCATCTAGTTCCACTATTATTATAATCACACTAACTGGATATCTTTGCAAACAGGGATGGTCAGCTCGATTTTAGTGGAGCTGCACAAAATGATCGGATTGTGATGTCCTCCATACATCTCTTTTTTGGCTACAAAGCTGGGTGAAACTAGCTGCCAACCAATGAACACTGTACCCAGGAAATGGAGCCATGCCTACGAACAACATCGATCAATTATATATTTTTCTTTATTTGTACACCTTCTCACAACTTTGTCTTTAGTTGTGGTGTGAATATTGGTGCTGATTTGTGAACCATTGAGATGCATTAGCAGCCATGGTAGTTTCATTTGTATTTTATGGAATGTTGTAACAAGATAATCTTGAGGCAAGAGGACACATGAATCCTAAGTTGAAACCTTTTTTTCCTGCGGGAACCAAAGTTGAAACCTTCATAGCATCACAGTACAATTTCATTAAAATTATGCATACATATAAACAAATCCTGAAGGATTGATAGCAATGCCATAAACAATTCAACTTCATTTTGCCGACATGTGGGACATCCTTCATTCGGCTCCACCCGCCATGCAGCAACATTGAGTTCACAACTCCAGGGAAAGATTCACCCTGGTCATTGCGCCGCAGTAGCAATGACTAGTGAGCAGTCAAATCACAGAGCCCCACCTTCGCCACAGTAAGTTGCTCGGACGAGGCAACCATCATTTCTCTGTTTGTTGAGTCCGCTGGTACTCCCATATTCCTAGAGTAATAAGTTGCTCGGGCGAAGCAACCATCACTTCACCTTTCCCACAATAAGTACTACCTCCTTTTTTATTCTAGAAACAACCATACGTGAATATTGGACGGTAGCAACACAACAACTGAATCAAAAATCGAAACCAACCAATGAACTACTACTAATGGTGAGCGTTTGCTAGTATCATGTACTCCGTCTATCCATGTATATAGGGCTTAATGCATTTTCCGATACTAACTTTGGCCCTGTTTGGATCCATGGGTTAGAGTTAGTTTGAACTAGTTGGGGCTCAAATATCCCTAAAGTATCCAAACATGATGGTTAAACTGGGGCAAGTTGCACCGAACCCACCAAAAAAACTATCCCCCCAAGAGGTGCTAATTGGAGATAATTCTCATTGGGCCCACTGAAAAATCACTTTTCTCTCTCTATCCCGCCAGCCAAGTGGTGCTAATTGGAGGTAGTTATCGTGGGGCCCACTAAAAAATCACTTTTCTCTCTCCATCAAGTGCATTTATTGTCAATCTACACTACTGCAGGATGCTGCTAATGCAACACTACGATCAGAGACCCTTTGATGAAACTGTGTGCGATGCAATAATCACAAACGGTGGTGTAAAAAACCGCCAAAAAGGTGCAAAACATTTGCGATGGATGATGCATCAATCATGGTTCAGATTTTAGTTGCGTGTGCAATGCAGCGCATACGGTTCAGTTCAATTAACCGTTTGCGATGAGGAGGTACAAAAGAAATAGGAAGCCAGATGAAGGTGTGTGCGATGTACAACATATGGTTCACTCGGAAGAACTGTTTGTGATTAGGCAACACAAAAGAAACGGTCAGCCAGATCAGGGTGTGTGCGATGTACAACATACGGTTCACTCGGATGAACTGTTTGTGATTAGGCAACACAAAAGAAACGGATAGCCAGATCAAGGTGTGTGCGATATACGACATGCATTTCACTCAGATGAACTATTTGCATTGAGACAAGAGAATAGAAATGTGTTGGGGAACATAGTAATTTCAAAAATTTCCTACGCACACGCAAGATCATGGTGATGCATAGCAACGAGAGGGGAGAGTGTTGTCTACGTACCCTCGTAGACCGTTCGCGGAAGCGTTATATCAACGCGGTTGATGTAGTCGTACGTCTTCACGATCCGACCGATCCAAGTACCGAAAGCACGACACCTCCGAGTTCTGCACATGTTCGGCTTGGTGACGTCCTCGCCTTCTCGATCCAGCAAGAGGGGCGAAGTAGTAGATGAGTTCCGGCAGCATGACGGCGTGGTGACGGTGTTGGTGAAGAACAATCTCCGCAGGGCTTCGCCTAAGCACTACGAAAACTAGGACAGCGGATAAACTAGAGGGGACGGGGTTGCCAGCACACGGCTTGGTGTTTCTTGATGTGTCTTGGGTGCTATCCCTACCCCTCTATTTATATGTTGAGCCTTGGGGTCAAAACTTGGAGTAAAAGCCTCCACAAAGTTGGTTTCACCCGAAAGGCAAGAGTCCTTCTCGGACTCCAGGGCCAGACGCCAGGGTTCCCGGCGTCTGGCCCTGACGCTAGGGACCCTGGCGTCTGGCCCCTGGACTCCGCAAAACTTCCTTTTGCGTTTCCAAAAACCTTGTGGGCTTTCCTCTTTGGCCCAAATAAAGTGTTCTCGTACCCCAAACATTTCGGGAAACATCCGGAACCCCTTTCGGTGAATTCCGGAACCCTTCCGGTGACCAAACACTATTATCCCATATATCAAACTTTATCTCCGGACCATTCCGGAGTTCCTCATCATGTTCGTGATCTCATCCCGGACTCCGAACAACATTCGGTCACCAACATACATAACTCATATAGTACTATATCGTCAATGAACGTTAAGCGTGCGGACCCTACGAGTTCGAGAACTATGTAGACATGACCGAGACACCTCTCTGGTCAATAACCAATAGCGGGACCTAGATGCCCATATTGGCTCCTACACATTCTACGAAGATCTTTATCGGTCAGACCGCATAACAACATACGTTGTTCCCTTTGTCATCGGTATGTTACTTGCCCGAGATTCGATCATTGGTATCTCAATACCTAGTTCAATCTTGTTACCAGCATCACTCTTTACTCGTTCTGTAATACATCATCCCGCAACTAACTCATTAGTTGCAATGCTTGCAAGGCTTATAGTGATGTGCATTACCGAGTGGGCCCAAAGATACCTCTCCTACAATCGGAGTGACAAATCCTAATCTCAAAATACGCCAACCCAACAAGTACCTTTGGAGACACCTGTAGAGCACCTTTATAATCACCCACTTACTTTGTGACGTTTGGTGGCACAAAAAGTGTTCATCCGGTAAACGGGAGTTGCATAATCTCACAGTCATAGGAACATGTATAAGTCATGAAGAAAGCAATAGCAACAAACTAAATGATCAAGTGCTAAGCTAACGGAATGGGTCAAGTCAATCACATCGTTCTCCTAATGATGTGATCCTGTTAATCAAATGACAACTGATGTCTATGGTTAGGAAACTTAACCATGTTTGATCAACGAGCTAGTCAAGTAGAGGCATACTAGTGACACTCTGTTTGTCTATGTATTCACACATGTATTATGTTTCCGGTTAATACAATTCTAGCATGAATAATAAACATTTATCATGAAATAAGGAAATAAATAATAACTTTATTATTGCCTCTAGGGCATATTTCCTTCAGTCTCCCACTTGCACTAGAGTCAATAATCTAGATTACATAGTAATGATTCTAAGACCCATGGAGCCTTGGTGCTAATCATGTTTTGCTCGTGGAAGAGGCTTAGTCAACGGGTCTACAACATTCAGATCCATATGTATCTTGCAAATTTCTATGTCTCCCACCTGGACTAAATCCCGGATGGAATTGAAGCGTCTCTTGACGTGCTTGGTTCTCTTGTGAAATCTGGATTCCTTCGCCAAGGCAATTGCACCAGTATTGTCACAAAAGATTTTCATTGGACCCGATGCACTAGGTATGACACCTAGATCAGATATGAACTCCTTCATCCAGACTCCTTCATTTGCAGCTTCTGAAGCAGCTATGTACTCTGCTTCACACGTAGATCCCGCCACGACGCTTTGTTTAGAACTGCACCAACTGACAGCTCCACCGTTTAATATAAACACGTATCCGGTTTGCGATTTAGAATCGTCCGGATCAGTGTCAAAGCTTGCGTCAATGTAACCATTTACGATGAGCTCTTTGTCACCTCCATAAACGAGAAACATATCCTTAGTCCTTTTCAGGTATTTCAGGATGTTCTTGACCGCTGTCCAGTGATCCACTCCTGGATTACTTTGGTACCTCCCTGCTAGACTTATAGCAAGGCACACATCAGGTCTGGTACACAGCATTGCATACATGATAGAGCGTATGGTTGAAGCATAGGGAACATCTTTCATATTCTCTCTATCTTCTGCAGTGGTCGGGCATTCAGTCTTACTCAACTTCACACCTTGTAACATAGGCAAGAACCCTTTCTTTGCTTGATCCATTTTGAACTTTTTAAAAACTTTGTCAAGGTATGTGCTTTGTGAAAGTCCAATTAAGCGTCTTGATCTATCTCTATAGATCTTGATGCCCAATATGTAAGCAGCTTCACCGAGGTCTGTGGGAGTCCTGGATTAGGGGGTCTTCGGATAGCCGGACTATCTCCATTGGCCGGACTATTAGACTATGAAGATACAAGATTGAAGACTTCGTCTCATGTCCGGATGGGACTCTACTTGGCGTGGAAGGCAAGCTAGGCAATACGTATATGGATATCTCCTCCTTTGTAACCGACCTTGTGTAACCCTAACCCTCTCCGGTGTCTATATAAACCAAAGGGTTTTAGTCCGTAGGACAACAATCACAACATACAATCATACCGTAGGCTAGCTTCTAGGGTTTAGCCTCTCTGATCTCGTGGTAGATCTACTCTTGTAACACCCCATATCATCAATATTAATCA
This sequence comes from Triticum urartu, assembly GCF_003073215.2. Taxonomy (NCBI): domain Eukaryota; kingdom Viridiplantae; phylum Streptophyta; class Magnoliopsida; order Poales; family Poaceae; genus Triticum; species Triticum urartu. Next base: position 154,904,141 of record NC_053022.1, on the reverse strand, counting down.
AGTAGGACGTAGGGTTTTAACTCCATCAAGAGGGCCCGAACCTGGGTAAAACTTCGTGTCCCTTGTCTCCTGTTACCATCCGGCCTAGACGCACAGTTCGGGACCCCCTACCCGAGATCCGCCGGTTTTCACACCGACATTGGTGCTTTCATTGAGAGTTCCTCTGTGTCGTCGCCGTTAGGCTTGATGGCTCCTACTATCATCGATAGCGATGCGGTCCAGGGTGAGACTTTTCTCCCCGGACAGATCTTCGTATTCGGCGGCTTTGCACTTCGGGCCAACTCGCTTGGCCATCTGGAGCAGATTGAAGGCTACGCCCCTGGCCATCAGGTCAGATTTGGAAGTTTGAATTACACGGCCAATATCCGTGGGGACTTGATCTTCGACGGATTCGAGCCATAGCCGGGCGCGCCGCACGGTCGCGATGGGTATGACCTAGCTCTGCCACCGGACGGTACTCCAGAAGCCGCGCCCGCATCAGCTCGGAGCCAACTGCGCCAATTGAGGACGGGTGGCTAGACACCTCCTCAGGGTTTGCAGTCTCAACGGCGATCGAGCCGAACACCAGCATAAATCTCCGTGCAGCCCGTGACTCCAAGGTGCCGGACTCTCTTCTGGACCCCGAACCATCCGCGCCTCTGCCAATCGAATCCGATTGGGCGCCGATCATGGAATTCACCGCGTCGGATATCTTTCAGCACTCGCCCTTCGGCGACATTCTGAATTCACTAAGGTCTCTCTCTTTGTCAGGAGAACCCTTGTCGGTGTCAAAACCGGCGGATCTCGGGTAGGGGGTCCCGAACTGTGCGTCTAGGCCGGATGGTAACAGGAGGCAAGGGACACGAAGTTTTACCCAGGTTCGGGCCCTCTTGATGGAGGTAAAACCCTACGTCCTGCTTGATTAATATTGTTGATATGGGTAGTACAAGAGTAGATCTACCACGAGATCAGAGAGGCTAAACCCTAGAAGCTAGCCTATGGTATGATTGTTTTTCTATATGTTGTCCTACGGACTAAAACCCTCCGGTTTATATAGACACCGGAGAGGGTTAGGGTTACACAAAGTCGGTTACAATGGTAGGAGATCTACATATCCGTATCGCCAAGCTTGCCTTCCACGCCAAGGAAAGTCCCTTCCGGACACGGGATGAAGTCTTCAATCTTGTATCTTCATAGTCCAGGAGTCCGGCTGAAGGTATAGTCCGGCCATCCGGACACCCCCTAATCCAAGACTCCCTCAGTAGCCCCTGAACCAGGCTTCAATGACGATGAGTCCGGCGCGCAGATTGTCTTCGGCATTGCAAGGCGGGTTCCTCCTCCAAGTACTTCATAGAAGATTTTGAACACAAAGATAGTGTCCGGCTCTGCAAAATAAGTTTCCACATATTGCCATAGAGAGAATAATATTTACACAAATCTAATCTGCTGACGTATTCCGTAGTGTGACGCACCACAGCCAAGCCTTTATTCGAATCGTTTTATTATCCCACCCCCGCGCGTCATGCGAGGCGGTTTCCTTGGCACGTCTCGTCGAAGCAGAGATCGTGTCCCCTTATTCCAGGATTCTCATCAATACGGGCGTGGGTAAACCAACCGCGCCATTCATTACGGCGCTTGGAGATAAGCGAGTTTTACCAGGCTGGTGGGGACACATAGTTGCGTCCACCCATATAAGGGGATAAGGATCCACCTTTTCACCGACGCCTTCTTCCTCCTTTGCCTATCCATTTTCGCGCACTCGAGCTCCAGCGCCCAAGTCCGCACTCCCCACCTCAACCTTCTCCAGCCATGTCCGGAGCGGGAGGCAAGTGGATGGTCTCCTCCGTCACGGAGGGACACATCAAAAAACTGAGGAAGGCCGGATACTTGTCTAATGACATCGCGTATCGGCTTCCCGAAGAGGGGCAACTCTTCCCCACCCCAAGGCCCCATGAGAGGGTAGTGTTCCTTCCCCACTTCCTCCGCAGACTGGGCTTTCCTATCCACCCATTCGTCCGGGGACTCATGTTCTACTATGGCCTAGATTTCCATGATCTGGCCCCGAACTTCATCCTCAACATCTCGGCGTTTATCGTCGTGTGCGAGGCTTTCCTCTGCATCCGCCCCCATTTCGGCCTATGGCTCAAGACTTTCAACGTCAAGCCGAAGGTGGTGCGTGGCAACTAGGCGGAGTGCGGAGGCGCCATGGTGGGCAAGATGCCCAATGTCTTATGGCTTGAGGGCTCCTTTGTGGAGACCCTGAACGGGTGGCAATCGGGGTGGTTTTACATCACCGAGCCGCGCGACCCTGAGTGGGTCGCAGCCCCCGAGTTCCGGTCCGGACCCCCAATGCAGCTCACGTCCTGGAAAGAGACGGGCCTGTCGTGGGGCAGCAAAGGAGAGCTGACTGGACTGCAAACATGCATCCAAACCCTGGTGGACAAGCAGCTCAAGCTTGTCAACGTAGTCCAGGTTATGCTCATCCGCCGGATCCTCCCGTGTCAACAACGGGCCTTCAATCTGTGGGAGTTCAACCCGGCGCAGCACCGAACTCTGAGTAGGCCCTTCGACACGACATACGAAGATGCCTGGAAGGTGCTTTTCAAGGGCGCCGAAGCTCCCGCATCCGCTACTGAGGATCGCGGATTCAGCGTGCAGCGTCACGCTAGCGCGGTAAGTTGTTTGTACCTTTTACAGGGTATTAGTTTTTCATAGTTTGACTCTATGCGGGATCTAAGCTCCCTTACCTTTGACAGGTTTGGCAGGCAAAGTCCGGACAGATCGACTGTCCATCTCCTTTGCCTGAAGACCCAGCCGATGCCCGCTTGGCGAAGCTGCTGGTTCCGGCACCCTATGTGGTGCCAGAGAAGAAGGCCACGAAGAAGGCCACGGGGACTTGAAAAAGTGCCCGGCGCCAGGAGGTGTCAGGTTCATCATCCGACGGCTCCAAGGCGCATTCCTCCCATGAATACGAGGAGGAGGAAGAAGAGACCTCTCCCCCTCCAGCGGGGGGAGAGAAGAAAAGGAAGGCCGCCCTCACTGGGGAGGCCGGAGGGTCCAAGAAGGGGAAAACCCTTCCTTCAGACTACTCCACCGACGCCGACGACAGCGGAGAGGAGTGGCCGCTCAGGGCCAAGCCCCTGGCAAAATCGTAAGTATCCGGATACCAGAGTAATTCATAGTATTCCTTTATTGCACAGCTTTCCCTTATGTCGAATATGATTATGCAGCCCACCCAAAGACTAGCTCGACGCGTCGTCGAGCGGTTCACTGGACTCGTCGGATGTGAATTCGCTTTTGACGGCTACCTCCCCCCGCCCTACGGACGACGCCGAAGTGTTGTCCCAACAGGTTCCAAGCCGGGAGGAGGTGGTCCTAGAGGCGCCGCAAGGCGACCTCTCGGACTCCAGGAGTAAAGGGGATAAACCCCCCCAGGGCTCCAAGTCCGGCCCTAGGCCGGACACCGCTCCGGAACCTTCAAAGGTTCCAAAGTCCGGCGGGCAACCTCCTTCCAAGAGGAGCAAGCCCACCGTGCCGGTGACCCCCGTCCAACCGGAGGCGCTGGACAATCTGTTACAGGTGCTCAAAGGCGCCTCCATCGACGAGGAGCACCGCACCATTATGAGTGCGGTAGTCCAGAAGGTTCAGTCCGCCAAGAGCGGACTGACTGAAGCTTGTGCTAGCCTTTTAACAGGCTTTGAGGTAAGTAAAAAATGTGTAAATAATATTACTGCATAGATAGTAGCCCCTGATGCTCTGTTTGGCGTTCGGGAAGAAAAGCCGAATAGAGGATCAAATGAAATTCGCAGGAGTCTAACAAAAAGGAGTCAATATGCATATGCAGGCTTCTCTGGTGGCGTCCGCCATACTGACTGCGGAAGTGGACACGCTAAAGCAGAACCTCGAGTAGTCCGAGCAAGAGCTCGGGCGTGCCAAGAAGCAGCTTGAGGACAAGGAAGGTAAGAAATACCTTGTTTAAATATACATAAAAAAGGTGCAATTGCAAAAAAATGACAGGATTATCGTGGCTATTGTAGGGGCCACGTCTGAGGTGGCGACCCTTAAGCAAGCGCTGGTCGAGGCTGAGAAGAGGGCGGACACGGAGCGCACCGACCAGGAGAAGTATGAGGCCCAGGTTGGCAAGGTGCGGCAAGAGCTCCAGGCTCTCATGAAAAAACATGAGAGTTTGGAGCTTGACTCAAAGACGCGAGCGTCCGAGCTCGCGATGGCTATTGAAAATGCCAAGTCTGCCAAGGCCGAATCCCAGAAGACCCTCCAGGAGTTGGATGCGGTGAAAAAGATAGCGGTGGGTAAGGCTTTCTTTATGCAAAGCAAACACACAAACGTGAGTTACTTGTTACTTACCCGAATCCGGAGCTCTCCAGGAGCGTTCACAGATCTTCCTCGTAGCGTGTCCGATGCCGCTGCATTCTATCGAGCCGAGGAGGGCAGCTCGACAGAGAAGGTGTTATGTTCTCAGTATGCTGAGGCCGGACACCCCGTGCCCCTGAGCGACCAGCTGAAGCAACTGGTCGAGCTCCACAAGGCGTCCGAACAGGCCATGAAGGGCCTAATAGTTCGGCTGTGGCCTGGAGAGGCTCTGCCTGGGAGCTATTTCGGGCTGGTGCGGCGGCTGGTGGGGGCCTGTCCAAGGCTCGAAGTCATCAAGCGCTCCATCTGCATTGAAGGTGCCCGTAGGGCCCTTGCCCGTGCTAAGGTGCACTGGGGCAAGCTGGATGCTGAGAAGCTTGTGAAGGACGGGCCACCGTCGGGGAAAGAGCATCGCAAGCCCGAGAATTATTATAAGGATGTTCTGAAGGGTGCCTGCCTTATGGCGGATGAATGTTCCAGGGATGTAATTTTTGAGTAAAACTCGCTCGTTTTGTCCTGTGCGCTGAAAACTTGTTCATATGCGCTAAGCAATGCTGTTGGAATTTAAAATATTACCTTCTGTGCGGCTATTTATCAATTCTGAGAGATGGCGAGTCGTCGGCTTCTGCCCCCGTGCCGCTAGTGCTGGGGTGTTCAGGGATAAACTTGAGCGCTCTTTTTCCCATGTTTGGGTCCTTCGAGGGAGGCGCTCAGCACAACGAACAAGGCAATTAGACTATAATGCGTGAACGCTCTCACTTAGCCATAGAATTCTATAATTTTAAATTTCGGCGAAGCCCCTGGTATTCGGAAGACCGAGTTCGGGGCGCTATCCACGCCTTGGCCGGACAGAGCCGACTCCTCGCTCTAAGCGGCATAAGTCTTTAGGGACTCGAAGAACCTCTCGAACAGCGACCGGCTCTCGCTTCATCATGACAGTCAGTTTTAGCTTTCTCTACTGAGGTGCTCGACCCAGCTCAACTGGGGCACAATCGCAGTAGTTCTCCTAGTGCTACCTTAGCCGACACAGCGGAACGTAAGGCACCAAAACATAGGAGCCGGGTAAACCCAACTATTGACCCAAGACATGATTCGGAGCCGATGCATATAATGCTATAAGTTCGGGGTGCCGCACTTGTTAAAGTGTTCAGACTTCTCACACCATATTGAGGGGTACTAAAGCTCCTGGCGTATTTTGGCCGTACCAAAGTGTACGGGTGCAACATGTCGTTAAGGAACATATATTTGTAAAAAAGAGAGTAATGCAAAAATAGACAAAAGCTATGCATTGTTTATTAAAAAGGGTTGCAATCAAAGCAGAACGATACAAATAATGCGATAAGCAAAAGGTTGGACTATCTAACATGTCTGTTCCAGGGGCAGGCTGCGGAATGGTATGCGAAACAGGTATACTGCTCGTGATAGAGACCACCTGGGAGTTCCGTAATGTGGCATGGCTTGTCTGCTTCCCTGGTTCTTGCATCGTTTGTGCGGCAATTGAACTGCCGAACAGGCCTTCCGAAGAATGGAGTCTTGAAACTAAGAGAAAATTAAAAAATCGGCAGCCCCTGGTGCGGTTTCAGCCGTGTTTCGGGCGTGCCGTGATGGTGCCCCTCCCCCTGTACCCATGGTATTTCTAGAGCGTAGTTATGTACGCGAAGCACTAGCGTCGCATTTTTGCAAGGGCCGGGGTTGGGGCCGCATTGCTACGCCTGCTCGGAACATGCCAGGCGGTCTTGTTCTAGGTTACTCCGGGCGCGCTTGACGGTGTCCGGACGTTTAATGGCCGGACTGGAGAACTGCCTGGAGAGGCTGCTTTGTACTTCCGCTGCAAGGGCCGCCGTGTGCTCCTCCATTCGAAGGGAGCGTTCGGTGTTTCCATTGACCGTAATTACTCCTCGAGGGCCTGGCATCTTGAGCTTAAGGTATGCATAGTGCGGTACTGCATTGAACTTGGCAAATGCGGTTCACCCGAGCAGTGCGTGATAGCCACTGTGGAATGGGACTATGTCGAAGATTAACTCCTCGCTTCGGAAATTATCCGGAGATCCGAAGACCACTTCAAGTGTGACTGAGCCTGTACAGTTGGCCTCTACACTTGGTATTACGCCTTTAAAGGTTGTTTTGGTGGGCTTAATCCTCGAGGGATCTATGCCCATTTTCCGCACTGTATCCTGGTAAAGCAGGTTCAGGCTGCTGCCGCCGTCCATAAGGACTCTAGTGAGATGAAATCCGTCAATAATTGGGTCTAGAACCAATGCGGCGAATCCGCCATGATGGGTGCTAGTGGGATGGTCCCTTCGATCAAAGGTGATCGGGCAGGAGGACCATGGGTTGAACTTTGGGGCGATTGGCTCTACCGCATATACGTCCCTTAACGCGCATTTCCGCTCCCTCTTGGGGATGTGGGTTGCGTATATCATGTTCACCGTCCGCACTTGTGGGGGAAAACCCTTCTGTCCACTGTTGTTCGGCGGCCGGGGCTCTTCGTCATCATCGCTATGCAGCCCCTTGTCGGTATTTTTGGCATTTAACTTGACTGCCTGCTTGAACACCCAACAATCCCTGTTGGTGTGATTGGCCGGCTTTTCGGGGGTGCCATGTATCTGGCATAAGCGGTCGAGTATTCGGTCCAAACTGGACGAGCCCCTGGGATTTCTTTTGAATGGCTTTTTCCGCTAACCGGATTTATAGCCTCTGAATCCGGCATTAACTGCCGTATCCTCAGCATTGTCGCCGTTAATGCGGCGCTTGTGCTTGTTGCGACGCGACCTGCCACTACTGTCCCTGGTATCCGAATTACCAGGGTTCTTGGTCATATTGTTGCTACGAGCAAGCTAGTTGTCTTCTCCCGCGCAAAAGCGGGTCATGAGTGTCGTGAGTGCTGCCATAGATTTCGGCTTTTCCTGTCCAAGGTGCCGGGCAAGCCACTCGTCACGGATATTGTCCTTGAAGGCTGCTAGGGCCTCTGCGTCCGGACAGTCGACTATTTGATTTTTCTTTGTTAGGAACCGTGTCCAGAATTGCCTGGCCGATTCCTCTGGCTGCTGAATTACGTGGCTTAGGTCATCGACGTCTGGTGGTCACACATAAGTGCCCTGGAAATTGTCGAGGAATCCGGCTTCCAGGTCCTCCCAACAACTGATTGATCCTGCTGGCAAGCTGTTAAGCCAATGCCGAGCTGGTCCTTTAAGCTTGAGTGGGAGGTATTTGATGGCGTGGAAATCATCACCGTGGGCCATGTGGATATGAAGGAGATAATCCTCGATCCAAACCGCAGGATCTGTTGTGCCATCATATGATTCGATGTTTACGGGTTTGAAACCCTCGGGGATTTGATGATCCATTACTTCGTCTGTGAAGCATAGTGGGTGTGCGGCGCCTCTGTACTGGGCAATATCACGACGTAGCTCCAATGAGCTTTGTCTACTGTGTTCGGCCCTACCGGATTTGTGTCTGGCGTGACGGTTACCGTCTTGAGTCGTGGGGCGCCCACGCGATCCGTAGATCGATCTTGTTTGCCTTGCCTTGTCCTCCAACATATCTCGCAGGTCTGGCGCATTTTCCCGTGCCTTGGTACGGGGTGCGGCTTGAGTGGAGTGCCGAGAGGCCTCTCTGTCACAGCCACGAGGTGGCCGGTCGGCCGTATCAAGTGCTGGTGATGTAGGTTTAAGTGCTTCCTCCTCTAATCGGGGTAGCAACCTGTGCTTTGGGTAGCTCTTGGAGGGGCGTTCGAGTTTATGCTCTTTGGCCGCAAGGACTTCAGTCCATCTGTCGACTAGCAAATCTTGATCAGCTCTAAGCTGTTGCTGTTTTTTCTTGAGGCTTCTTGTCGTGGCCATAAGCCTGCGTTGAAAACGCTCTTGCTCGATGGGATCCTTTGGCACGACGAATTCGTCGTCGTCGAGGCTTGCCTCATCTTCGGAGGGAGGCGTATAATTATCATCCTCGACCTCTCTGTTTGCCGCTCTCTCATGAGGGCTGGATTCTCCATCCTCCTGTGCTGAATCTTGCTGGAGGGGGTTTTCTTCGGCACTCTCCGGAGTATTATTATCTCCCGTGCTGGAATCACCGTATTTGCTTTGGCAGGATTTTGAGCGGCGCCGCTGATGCCGGTGCTTAGGCTGTTTCTTGGAGGGGTCATCCTCCGCTGTTCCATCGCCATCTCCTTCTTTTGGGGTGTCCACCATGTATATGTCATATGACGAGGTGGCTTTCCAGGGCCCAATAGGCGCTGGTTCTTCATCGTCTCCTGCATCGGTGTCCATACCGTCGATGTCTTCGGAGTCGAAGTCGAGCATGTCGGTTAAATCGTCGATAGTGGCTACAAAGTGCGTGGTGGGTGGGCTTTGAATTTCTTCATCGTCCGTATCCCAACCTTGCTGACCGTAGTCCGGCCAGGGCTCTCCTGATAAAGAGAGAGACTTTAGTGTCTTCAGAATATCGCCGAAAGGCAAGTGCTGAAAGATGTCCGCGGCAGTAAACTCCATGATCGGCGTCCAATCGGATTCGATCGGCAGGGGCGCGGAGGGTTCGGAGTCCGGAGAGGAGTTCGGCTCCTTGGTGTCACGAGTCTCGCGGAGTGCGGGGCTGGTGTTCGGCTCGATCGCTGTTGGGATCGCAGCCCCCGAGGCGGCGTCCAACCACCCATCCTCGATCGATGCAGTTGGCTCCGAATTAAGGGTCGAAGCCGATGCGGGTGCGGCCTCCAGGGCACTGTTCGGTGGCAGAGTTAGATCATGCTCGTCGTGGCAGTGCGGCGCGCTCGACAGTGGCTCGAATCCGTCGAGGATCAAGTCCCCGCGGATGTCAGCCGTGTAGTTTAAACTTCCAAATTTGACCTGACGGCCAGGGGCATAGCTTTCGATCTGCTCCAGATGGCCAAGTGAATTGGCCCGCAGTTTGAAGCCGCCGAAGACGAAGATCTGTCTGGGGAGGAAGGTCTCACCCTGGACTGCATCGCTATTGATGATCGTAGGAGCCATCAAGCCTAATGGTGACGACACAGAGGAACTCTCAATGAAAGCACCAATGTTGGTGTCAAAACCGGCGGATCTCGGGTAGGGGGTCCCGAACTGTGCGTCTAGGCCGGATGGTAACAGGAGGCAAGGGACACGAAGTTTTACCCAGGTTCGGGCCCTCTTGATGGAGGTAAAACCCTACGTCCTGCTTGATTAATATTGTTGATATGGGTAGTATAAGAGTATATCTACCACGAGATCAGAGAGGCTAAACCCTAGAAGCTAGCCTATGGTATGATTGTTTTTCTGTATGTTGTCCTACGGACTAAAACCCTCCGGTTTATATAGACACCGGAGAGGGTTAGGGTTACACAAAGTCGGTTACAATGGTAGGAGATCTACATATCCGTATCGCCAAGCTTGCCTTCCACGCCAAGGAAAGTCCCTTCCGGACATGGGATGAAGTCTTCAATCTTGTATCTTCATAGTCCAGGAGTCCGGCTGAAGGTATAGTCCGGCCATCCGGACACCCCCTAATCCAGGACTCCCTCAGCCCTGGCCGGATTATGGCCAACAAGATTGGGATGCGGACGACGAAGAAATTCGACGCCCACCCACCACCCACTTTGTAGCCACTGTCGATGATTTAACCGACATGCTCGACTTCGACTCCGAAGACATCGACGGTATGGACGATGATGTAGGAGACAAACATGAACCAGCACCTATAGGGCACTGGAAAGCCATCTCGTCATATGACATATACATGGTGGATACACCCAATGAAGGCAGCGCCGACGTCAGCGGCGCCGCTCTAAGTCCCGCCAAATCAAAAGTGGTGATACTGGCACAGGAGATAATAACACTCCGGATAGCGCCGAAGACAACAACAACCCCCTCCAGCAAGTTTTAGAGCAGGAGGATGAAGGAGCCAGCTCTCCTGATAGAGTGGCCAGCGGAGAGGAGGAGGATGACAATTACATGCCCCCTTCCGAAGACGAGGCAAGCCTCGGCGACGATGAATTCGCCGTACCAGAGGATCCCGTCGAACAAGAGCGCTTCAAGCGCAGGCTTATGGCCACGGCAAATAGCCTAAAGAAAAAGCAGCAGGAGCTTCAAGCTGATCAAGATCTGCTAGCTGACAAATGGATTGAAGTCCTCGCAGCCGAGCAATATAAACTCGAGCGTCCCTCCAAGAGTTATCCAAGGCGCAGGTTACTTCCCCGACTGGAGGAAGAAGCGTATGAAACGGCTGATCGGCCACCTCGTGGCCCCGATAGAAAGGCACTCCAGCCAAAAGCTCAGCCTCCACCCCAACGCCATTCAAATAAAAAGGCATGGGGAGATACGCCAGACCTGCGAGACATATTGGAGGACAAAGCAAAGCATTCAAGATCGATCTATGGATCACGAGGGCGCACCACTCTACGAGACGATAAATGTCACACCGGATACAGTAAAAGCAAATCCGGCCGGGCTGAACACAGCGGGCAGGACCCATTCGAGCTGCGTCGCGATATAGCCCAATACAGAGGCGCCGCACACCCCTTATGCTTCACAGACGAAGTAATGGAACATCAGTTCCCAGAAGGTTTCAAACCTGTAAACATTGGATCATACGACGGCACTACAGACCCCGCGGTATGGATTGAGGACTTCCTCCTCCACATCCACATGGCCCGCGGTGATGACTTACATGCCATCAAGTACCTCCCACTAAAACTCAAAGGACCAGCGCGACATTGGCTTAATAGCTTGCCAGCGGACTCCATTAGCTGTTGGGAAGATCTGGAAGCCGCATTCATCGACAACTTTCAGGGCACTTATGTGCGACCACCAGACGCCGATGACTTGAGCCACATAATTCAGCAGCCAGAAGAGTCGGCTAGACAATTCTGGACTCGGTTCCTTACAAAGAAAAATCAAATTGTCGACTGTTCGGATGCGGATGCCTTAGCGGCTTTCAAGCACAACATCCGAGACGAGTGGCTAGCCCGACACCTTGGTCAGGAAAAGCCGAAATCTATGGCAGCCCTCACGACGCTCATGACCCGCTTTTGTGTGGGAGAAGACAGCTGGTTGGCTCGCAGTAATAACATATCAAAGAACCATGGTACCTCAGATACCAAGGACGGCAATAGCAGGTCACGTTGCAACAAGCATAAGCGCCGCATTAACGGCGAAAGTACTGAGGATACGTCAGTCAATGCCGGATTCAAAGGCTCTAAACCCGGTCAGCGGAAAAAGCCATTCAAACAAAGTACGCCGGGTCCGTCCAGCTTGGACCGTATACTCGATCGCTCGTGTCAAATACACGGCACCCCAAACAAGCCAGCCAATCACACCAATAGGGATTGTTGGGTGTTCAAGCAGGCCGGCAAGTTAATTGCCAAAAACAAGGACAAGGGGCCGCATAGCGATGACGAGGAAGAACCCCAGCAGCCGCACACTGGAGGACAGAAGAGGTTTCTCCCGCAAGTGCGGACTTTGAACATGATATACGCAACCCACATACCCAAGAGGGAGCGGAAGCGTGCGCTCAGGGACGTATATGCGTTGGAGCCAGTCGCCCCAAAGTTCAACCCTTGGTCCTCCTGTCCGATCACCTTCGATCGCAGGGACCACCCCACTAGTATCCGTCATGGCGGATTCGCTGCACTGGTCCTAGACCCAATCATTGACGGATTTCAACTCACTCGAGTCCTTATGGACGGCGGCAGCAGCCTGAACCTGCTTTATCAGGACACAGTGTGCAAAATGGGTATAGACCCCTCAAGGATCAAACCCACAAAAATGACCTTTAAAGGCGTCATTCCAGGCGTAGAGGCCCACTGCACAGGCTCAATTACACTAGAAGTGGTCTTCGGATCATCGGATAACTTCCGAAGCGAAGAGTTAATCTTCGATATAGTCCCGTTCTGCAGTGGTTATCACGCGCTGCTCGGACGAACCGCATACCTCAAGCTCAAGATGCGAGGACCTCGCAGAGTTATTACAGTCAATGGAAACACAAAGCGCTCTCTCCGAACAGAGGAGCACACCGCGGCCCTCGCAGCAGAAGCGCAAAGCAGCCTCTCAAGGCAATCTACCAGTTCGGCGTTTCAAAGCCTGGACACCTTCAAGCACGCTCGGGGCAATTGGCAAACAGACCGCCTGGCACGATCTGAGCTCGCGTAGCAATACGGCGGCTACCCCAATCCCAGCCCAACGGTGTTGTTCGTGCCGCGCGTACATAATTACGCATTAAAAATACCATGGGCACAGGTGGGGAGGGGGGGGCACAACTACGGCACACCCCAAAACGCGGCCTAAACTGCACCAGGGGCTTCCCGTTTGGTTATTTTTCTTTTTTTTCCAGGACTTCAATCTCTGGAAACACTGTCCGGCAGCTCTATTCCCGAACACATGATACAACAACCAAGGAGGTCGACAACTACGGAATTCCCAGGTGGATTATAGATTTCATATAATTCCTCAGCTCGCCCTTGGAAGGGACATAGTCCTGCTCTTTTGCTTATTACACTATCTGTATCACTCTGCTTTAATGCAATTTTTTAATATACAATACATGACATTACGACTATTATCGCATTTTTGTTATATATATACATATCCATGTGTTCATTAATAACGCCTAGCAACCGTACACTCTGGTACGGCCAATGCACCAGGGGCTTACGTACCCATAATATGGTGTGAAAAGTCCGAACACTTTCACAAGTGCGGCACCCCGAACTTATAGCATTATATGCATCAGCTCCGAATCATGTCTTTGGTCAAATGTTGGGTTTGCCTGGCTCCTATGTTTTGGTACCTTACATTCCACTCTATCGGCTAAGATAGCGCTAGGAGAACTACTGCGATTGTGCCCCGGTTCTGCCGGGCCGAGAACCTCAGTAGAGAAAGCTAAAACTGACTATCATGATAAGGCGAGAGACTAGTCGCTGATCAGCAAGGTTTTTCGAGTCCCTAAAGACTTATGCCGCTTAGGGTGAGGGGCCAGCTCCGTCCGGCTTACAGGCATGTATCGCGCCCCGAATTCGGCCTTCCGAATACCAGGGGCTTCGCCGAAATTTAAAATTATAGAATTCTATGGCTAAGTGAGAGTGATAAAGCATTATTAGTCCGGTTGCCTTGTTCGTTGTGCTGAGCACCTCCCTCGAAGGACCCAAACATGGGAACAAGAGTGCTCAGTTTATCCCGAACACCCCGGCACTCGTGGCATGGGAGCAGAAGCCGAGGACTAGCCATCTCTTAGGTTGGATAAACAGCCAAACAGAAGGTAATATTTTAAATTCACACAAGCGTTGCATAGCGAATACGATACAAGTTTTCATACATACAGGACAAAACGAGCAAGTCTCATTCAAATATTACATTTTGCGAACACTCATCCACGATAAGATGGGTGCCCGGCAGAACACCCTCGTAGTACATCTCGGGGTGGCGGTGCTCCTTGCCCTCCGGCAGCCCCTCCTTGATCAGCTTCACGGCGTCTAGCTTGACCCACTGCGTTTTTACACGGGCGAAGGCCCGGTGTGCACCTTCAATGCAGACGGATCGCTTGACGACCTCCAGCCATGGGCAGACATCCACAAGCCGCGTCACCAGGCCGAAGAAGCTGTTCGGAAGGGCGTCGCCAGGCCACAACCGGACTATGAAGCCCTTCATGGCCTGATCGGCTGCCTTATGTAGCTCGGCCATCTGCTTCAGCTAGTCGCTCATTGGCACCGGATGTTCGGCCTCAGCATACTGAGACCAGAATAGCTTCTCCGTCGAGCTTCTGTCCTCGGCCTGGTAGAATAGTGCGGCATCGGACACACTGCGGGGCAAATCTGCGAATGCTCCTGAAGAGCTCCGGATTCTGGTAAGTAATCGGTAATTCACCTTACATGCTTGCTTTGCATATAGAAAGCCTTACCTGCGCTATCTTCTTCATTGCATCGATCTCCTGAAGGGCCTTCTGGGCCTCGGACTTCGCACTCTTCGCGCTCTCACGGGCCGCGGCAAGCTCAGACTCTCTCGTCTTCAAGTCAAGCTCCAACGCCTCGTGCTTTGTCACGAGAGCCTGGAGCTCTTGCTGCACCTCGCCCACCCGAGCCTCGTGCCTCTCTCACTCGGTGCGCTCCTGGGCCACCTTTTCTTCGGCCTGGGACAGCGCTTGCTTCAAGGTCGCCACCTCGGGCGTGGCCCCTGGCAAACATACAATGATCCTGTCATTTAGCAATCGCGTCCTTTTTCTCATCTACATACGGGGTATTACTTACCCTTGTTCTCCTCGAGCTGCCTCTTAGCAAGGCCGAGCTCTTTCTAGGACCCCTCGAGGGCCTCCTTCAGTATGCCGACCTCCGCAGTTAGTGCGGCGGACGCCAGCAGCGAAGCCTGCATATGCATATTGACATACTTATATTAGACTCCTGCGATATTATTTGATCCTCTGTTCGGCTTTTCTTTGTGAACACCGAACAAAGCGTCAGGGGCTACTGTCTATGCAGTAATACTTCTACTACATTTTAAAACACTTACCTCGAAGCCTGTTAGAAGGCTAGTACAGGCTTCAGTCAATCCGCTCTTGGCGGACTGAACCTTCTGGATCACCGCACTCATGATAGTGCGGTGCTCCTCCTCGATGGAAGCGCTGCGAAGCGCTTCCAACATAGTGTCCGGCGCCTCTGGATGGACAGAGGTCACCGGCACAGGCGTCTCACCCTCCTTAGAAGGGGACCGCCTGCCCGAGCTCGGAACCGTTGGAGGGTCCGGCGCGGTGTTCGGCTGAGGGCCGAACTCGGAGCTCTCGGGGACCCCGTCCCCTCGGCTCCTGGAGTCCGGAAGGTCGCCTTGAGGCGCCTCCGGGACTATCCCCCCTCGATCCGGCGCCTCTTGAGACAGCACCTCGGCGTAGTCGGCTGGATGAGGGGAGGTGGCGGCCGGGACTGGATCGCTATCCATGTCCGACGAGCCCAGGGAGCCGTCCGAGGATACCTCGATATTAGCTCGGGGCGGCCTGCACAATTGAGTTCGGCATTAGGGAAAGCAATGCGACAAAGGAATCCTATGGGTTACTTTGGTATCCGAATACTTACGATCTCCCCTGGGGCTCGGCCCTGGGCAACCACTCGTCTTCACTTTCGTCGGCGGCGGTGGAGCTGTCCGAAAGGAGAGTCCTTCCCTTCTTGGACCCTCCGGGCTCCCCAGTTGGGGCGGCCTTCCTTTTCTTGTCTCCCCCAGTCGGTGGGGGAGCCTCTTCTTCCTCTTCCTCGTCTTCGGGGGAAGAGTGCGCCGTAGAGTCATCGAACGGTGAGTCCGATGACGCCTGGCATCGGGAACTCTTTCGAGCTCCCTTGGCCTTCTTGGTCTTCTCCGGCACCTTATAAGGGGCCGGAGTCAGCATCTTCGTTAGAAGAGCGTCTGCGGGGCCTTCGGGCAAGGGAGCCGGACAGTCGATCTGTCCGGCCATCTTCTGCCAGTCCTGACATAATTACGGGAGTTTAGATCCCGCATAGAGTCAATCTATATAGAAAACAAGTATCCTCTAAAAGATAAAACAACTTACCGCACTGGCGTGGCGCTTCGCGCTGAATCCGCGATCCTCAGTAATGGGGGGAGGGACCTCGGCGCTCTTGAACAACACCCTCCAGGCATCTTCATGAGTCGTATCGAAGAGCCTGTTCAGAGTTCGGTGCTGCGTCGGATTAAACTCCCACAAGGTAAACTCCCGTTGTTGGCACGGGAGTATCCGGCGGACGAGCATAACCTGGACTATGTTGACAAGCTTGAGCCTCTTGTCCACCATGTTCTGAATACATGACTAGAGTCCGGTCAGCTATTTTGAATTACCCCAGGACAGGCCCTTCTCTTTCCAGGAGGTGAGCCGCATGGGGATGCCAGATCGGAACTCAGGGGCCGCTACCCATGCAGGGTCGCGCGGCTTGGTGATATAGAACCACCCCGATTACCACCCCTTTATGGTATCCACGAAGGAGCCCTCGATCCATGTGATGTTGGGAATCTTGCCCACCATGGCGCCTCCGCACTCCGCCTGGCGGCCGCTCACTATCTTCGGCTTGACGTTGAAGGTTTTTAGCCATAGGCCGAAGTGGGGCTTGATGCGGAGGAAGGCCTCGCACACGATGATAAACACCGAGATGTTGAGGATAAAGTTCGGGGCCAGATCGTGGAAATCCAGGCCGTAATAAAACATGAGCCCCCGGACGAAGGGATGGAGAGGGAATCCCAGTCCTCGAAGGAAATGGGTGAGGAATACCACCCTCTCATGGGGCTTGGGGGTGGGGATGAGTTGTCCCTCATCTGGGAGCCGGTGCGCGATGTCGTCGGGCAGGTATCCGGCTCTCCTCAGTTTCTTGACGTCTCCCTCCATGACGGAGGAGACCATCCACTTGCCTCCTGCTCCGGACATGGTTGGAGAAGGTTGAGATGGAAGCGAGGACTTGGGCGCTAGAGCTCGAGTGTGCGGGAGCGGATGAGCAGAGGAGGAAGAAGGCGTGGATAGAAAGGTGAATCCTTATCCCTTTATATGGGCGGACAAAACTAAGCGTCCCCACTTGCCTGGTAAAACTCTCTTATCCCCCAAGCGCCGAAATTGATGGCGCGGTTGGGTTACCCACACCCGTATTGATGAGAATACCGTAATAAGGGGACACGATCTCTGCTTTGACAAGACGTGTCAAAAAACTGCCTCGCGTTATGTGCGGGGCTGGTTAAAAGAAATGGTTCGAATAATCACCGGGCCATGACGTAACGTCATGTTGCCAAAACAAGCTAGCGGATTAGATCTGCGAACACATTATTCTCTCTACGGTGAAATGTGGAACTTATTTTGCAGGGTCGGACACTATCCTCGTATTCAATTTTCTTCTGTCATGTATTCGGAGAAGGAACCCGCCTTGCAATGCCGAAGACAACTGCGTGCCGGACTCATCGTCATTGAAACCTGGTTCAGGGGCTACTGTGGGAGTCCTGGATTAGGGGGTCTCCGTATAGCCGGACTATCTCCGTTGGCCGGACTGTTAGACTATGAAGATACAAGATTGAAGACTTCGTCTCGTGTCCGGATGGGACTCTACTTGGCATGGAAGGCAAGCTAGGCAAGCTAGGCAATACGTATATGGATATCTCCTCCTTTGTAACCGACCTTGTGTAACCCTAACCCTCTCCGGTGTCTATATAAACCAAAGGGTTTTAGTCCGTAGGACAACAATCACAACATACAATCATACCGTAGGCTAGCTTCTAGGGTTTAGCCTCTCTGATCTCGTGGTAGATCTACTCTTGTAACACCCCATATCATCAATATTAATCAAGTAGGACGTAGGGTTTTAACTCCATCAAGAGGGCCCGAACCTGGGTAAAACTTCGTGTCCCTTGTCTCCTGTTACCATCCGGCCTAGACGCACAGTTCGGGACCCCCTACCCGAGATCCGCCGGTTTTGACACCGACAAGGTCTTTCATAGAATTTTTTTTATTCAAGTATCCCTTTATGCTATCCAGAAATTCTATATCATTTCCAATCAGCAATATGTCATCCACATATAATATCAGAAATGCTACAGAGCTCCCACTCACTTTCTTGTAAATGCAGGCTTCTCCAAAAGTCTGTATAAAACCAAATGCTTTGATCACACTATCAAAGCGTTTATTCCAACTCCGAGAGGCTTGCACCAGTCCATAAATGGATCGCTGGAGCTTGCACACTTTGTTAGCTCCCTTTGGATCGACAAAACTGGTTGCTTCATATACAACTCTTCTTCCAGAAATCCATTCAGGAATGCACTTTTGACATCCATTTGCCAAATTTCATAATCATAAAATGCGGCAATTGCTAACATGATTCGGACAGACTTAAGCATCGCTACGGGTGAGAAGGTCTCATTGTAGTCAATCCCTTGAACTTGTCAAAAACCTTTTGCAACAAGTCGAGCTTTATAGACAGTAACATTACTGTCAGCGTCAGTCTTCTTCTTGAAGATCCGTTTATTCTCAATTGCTTGCCGATCAACGGGCAAGTCAACCAAAGTCCACACTTTGTTCTCATACATGGATCCCATCTCAGATTTCATGGCCTCAAGCCATTTTCTGGAATCTGGGCTCACCATCGCTTCTTCATAGTTCGTAGGTTAGTCATGGTCTAGTAATATAACTTCCAGAACAGGATTATCGTACCACTCTGGTGCGGATCTTACTTTGGTTGACCTACGAGGTTCAGTAACAACTTGATCTAAAGTTTCATGATCATCATCATTAACTTCTTCACTAATTGGTGTAGGTGTCGCAGAAACCATTTTCTGTGATGAACCACTTTCCAATAAGGGAGAAGGTACAGTTACCTCATCAAGTTCTACTTTTCTCCCACTCACTTTTTTCGAGAGAAGCTCCTTCTCTAGAAAAACTCCGAATTTAGCAACAAAAGTCTTGCCTTTGGATCTGTGATAGAAGGTGTACCCAACAGTCTCCTTTGGCTATCCTATGAAGACACATTTCTCCGATTTGGGTTTGAGCTTATCAGGTTGAAGCTTTTTCACATAAGTATCGCAGCCCCAAACTTTCAGAAACGATAACTTTGGTTTCTTACCAAACCATAGTTCATAAGGCGTCGTCTCAACAGATTTCGATGGTGCCCTATTTAAGGTGTATGCGGCCATCTCTAAAGCATATCCCCAAAACGATAGCGGTAAATTAGTAAGAGACATCATAGATCACACCATATCTAGTAAAGTACGATTACGCCGTTCAGACACACCATTACGCTGTGGTGTTCCGGGTGGCGTGACTTGCGAAACTACTCCGCATTGTTTAAATGAAGACCAAACTCATAACTCAAATATTCTCCTCCACGATCAGATTGTAGATACTTTATTTTCTTGTTACGATGATTTTCAACGTCACTCTGAAATTCTTTGAACTTTTCAAATGTTTCAGACTTATGTTTCATTAAGTAGATATATCCATATCTGCTTAAATCATGTGTGAAGGTGATAAAATAACGATATCCGCCATGAGCCTCAACATTCATTGGACCACATACATCTGTATGTATGATCTCCAACAAATATGTTGCTCTATCCATAGTTCCGGAGGATGGCGTTTTAGTCATCTTGCCCATGAGGCACGGTTCGCCAGTACCAAGTGATTCATTATCAAGTGGTTCCAAAAGTCCATCAGTATGGAGTTTCTTCATGCGCTTTACTCCGATATGACCTAAATGGCAGTGCCACAAATAAGTTGCACTATCATTATCAACTCTGCATCTTTTGGCTTCAATATTATGAATATGTGTATCACCACTATCGAGATTTAGCAAAAATAGACCACTCTTCAAGGGTGCATGGCCATAAAAGATATTACTCATATAAATAGAACAACCATTATTCTCTGATTTAAATGAATAACCGTCTCGCATCAAACAAGATCCAGATATAATGTTCATGCTCAACGCTGGCACCAAATAACAATTATTTGGGTCTAATACTAATCCCGAAGGTAGATGTAGAGGTAGCGTGCCGACCACGATCACATCGACTTTGGAACCATTTCCCACGCGCATCGTCACCTCGTCCTTAGCCAATCTTCACTTAATCCGTAGCCCCTGTTTCGAGTTGCAAATGTTAGCAACAAAACCAGTATCAAATACCCAGGTGCTACTGCGAGCATTAGTAAGGTAGACATCAATAACATGTATATCACATATACCTTTGTTCACTTTGCCATCCTTCTTATCCGCCAAATACTTGGGGCAGTTCTGCTTCCAGTGACCAGTCTGCTTGCAGTAGAAGCACTCAGTCTTAGGCTTAGGTCCAGACTTGGGTTTCTTCTCATGAGCAGCAACTTGTTTTTGTTCTTCTTGAAGTTCCCCTTCTTCTTCCCTTTTCCCTTTTTCTTGAAATTGGTGGTCTTATTGACCATCAACACTTGATGCTCCTTCTTGATTTCTACCTCCACGGCTATTAGCATTGCGAAGAGCTCGGGAATAGTCCTATTCATCCCTTGCATATTATAGTTCATCACGAAGCTTTTGTAGCTTGGTGGCAGTGATTGAAGAACTCTGTCAATGACACTATCAACAGGAAGATTAACTCCCAGTTGAGTCAAGTGATTATGATACCCAGACATTTTGAGTATATGTTCACTGACAGAACTATTCTCCTCCATCTTGCAGCTATAGAACTTATTGGAGACATCATATCTCTCAATCCGGGCATTTGCTTGAAATATTAACTTCAACTCCTGGAACATCTCATATGCTCCATGACGTTCAAAACGTCGTTGAAGACTCGGTTCTAAGCCGTAAAGCATGGCACACTGAACTATCGAGTAGTCATCAGCTTTGCTCTGCCAGATGTTCATAACATCTGGTGTTGCTCCTGCAGCAGGCTTGGCACTTGGCGGTGCTTCTAGGACGTAATTCTTCTGCACAGCAATGAGGATAATCCTCAAGTTACGGACCCCGTCTGTGTAATTGTTACCATCATCTTTCAACTTTGCTTTCTCAAGGAACACATTAAAATTCAACGGAACAATAGCACGGGCCATCTATCTACAATCAACATAGACAAGCAAGATACTATCAAGCACGGGCCGATCATCACGTGGTGTCTCAGCACGAAGAACTTTCGCAACGGTGCATACTCAGGGAGAACACTTATACTTTGATAATTTAGTGAGGGGTCATCTTATAATGCTACCGTCAATCAAAGCAAGATAAGATGCATAAAAGATAAACATCACATGCAATCAATATAAGTGATATGATATGGCCATCATCATCTTGTGCTTGTGATCTCCATCTCCGAAGCACCTTCATGATCACCATCGTCACCGGCGCGACACCTTGATCTCCATTGTAGCATCGTTGTCGTCTCGCCAATCTTATGCTTCCATGACTATCGCTACCGCTTAGTGATGAAGTAAAGCATTACAAGGCCATTGCATTGCATACAATAAAGCGACAACCATATGGCTCCTGCCAGTTGCCGATAACTCGGTTACAAAACATGATCATCTCATACAATAAAATTTAGCATCATGTCTTGACCATATCACATCACAACATGCCCTGCAAAAACAAGTTAGACGTCCTCTACTTTGTTGTTGCAAATTTTACGTGGCTGCTACGGGCTTAGCAAGAACCGTTCTTACCTACGCATCAAAACCACAACGATAGTTTGTCAATTTGGTGATGTTTTAACCTTCGCAAGGACCGGGCGTAGCCACACTCGGTTCAACTAAAGTTGGAGAAACTGACACCCGCCAGCCACCTGTGTGCAAAGCACGTCGGTAGAACCAGTCTCGCGTAAGCGTACGCGTAATGTCGGTCCGGGCCGCTTCATCCAACAATACCACCGAACCAAAGCATGACATGCTGGTAAGCAGTATGACTTTTATCGCCCACAACTCACTTGTGTTCTACTCGTGCATATGACATCTACACATAAAACCTGGCTTGGATGCCACTGTTGGGGAACGTAGTAATTTCAAAAATTTCCTACGCACACACAATGAGAGGGGAGAGTGTTGTCTACGTACCCTCGTAGATCGTTCGCGGAAGCGTTATATCAACGCGGTTGATGTAGTCATACGTCTTCACGATCTGGCCGATCAAAGTACCGAAAGCACGGCACCTCCGAGTTCTGCACATGTTCGGCTCGGTGACGTCCTCGCCTTCTCGATCCAGCAAGAGGGGCGAAGTAGTAGATGAGTTCCGGCAGCACAACGGCATGGTGACGGTGTTGGTGAAGAACAATCTCCGCAGGGCTTCGCCTAAGCATTACGAAAACTAGGAGGAAGGATAAACTAGAGGGGACGGGGTTGCCGGCACACGGCTTGGTGTTTCTTGATGTGTCTTGGGTGCTAGCCCTACCCCTCTATTTATATGTTGAGCCTTGGGGTCGAAACTTGGAGTAAAAGCCTCCACAAAGTCGGTTTCACCCGAAAGGCAAGAGTCCTTCTCGGACTCCAGGGCCAGACGCCAGGGTTCCCGGCGTCTGGACCCAGACGCCGGGGACCCTGGCGTCTGGCCCCTGGACTCCGCAAAACTTCCTTTTGTGCTTTCCAAAAACCTTGTGGGCTTTCCCCTTTGGCCCAAATAAAGTGTTCTCATACCCAAACATTCCGGGAAACATCCGGAACCCCTTCCGGTGAATTCCGGAACCCTTCCGGTGACCAAACACTATTATCCATATATCAACTTTATCTCCGGACCATTCCGGAGTTCCTCGTCATGTCTGTGATCTCATCCCGGACTCCGAACAACATTCGGTCACCAACATACATAACTTATATAGTACTATATTGTCAAAGAACGTTAAGCGTGCGGACCCTACGGGTTCGAGAACTATGTAGACATGACCGAGACACCTCTCTGGTCAATAACCAATAGCGGGACCTAGATGCCCATATTGGCTCTTACACATTCTACGAAGATCTTTATCGGTCAGACCGCATAACAACATACGTTGTTCCCTTTGTCATCGGTATGTTACTTGCCCGAGATTCGATCGTTGGTATCTCAATACCTAGTTCAATCTCGTTACTGGCAAGTCTCTTTACTCGTTCTGTAATACATCATCCCACAACTAACTCATTAGTTGCAATGCTTGCAAGGCTTATAGTGATGTGCATTACCGAGTGGGCCCAGAGATACCTCTCCGACAATCAGAGTGACAAATCCTAATCTCGAAATACGCCAACCCAACAAGTACCTTTGGAGACACCTGTAGAGCACCTTTATAATCACCCAGTTACGTTGTGACGTTTGGTGGCACACAAAGTGTTCCTCTGGTAAACGGGATTTGCATAATCTCATGGTCATAGGAACATGTATAAGTCATGAAGAAAGCAATAGCAACAAACTAAACGATCAAGTGCTAAGCTAACGGAATGGGTCAAGTCAATCACATTATTCTCCTAATGATGTGATCCCGTTAATCAAATGACAACTCATGTCTATGGTTAGGAAACTTAACCATCTTTGATCAACGAGCTAGTCAAGTAGAGGCATACTAGTGACACTGTTTGTCTATGTATTCACACATGTATTATGTTTCCGGTTAATATAATTCTAGCATGAATAATAAACATTTATCATGAAATAAGGAAATAAATAATAACTTTATTATTGCCTCTAGGGCATATTTCCTTCAAAATGGTTCAATATAACAAATACCATAAATATTGCAAGGTTCAAATTCAAATATTACAACGCCCAAATTCAAACATTTCAAACCGCGTAATTTCTGAAAAGGGATCAGCAGCTAACAAGTCATGTATGTGTTTGACACAATGACTTCCAATTGCTTTGCCATATGCTCTTCCAATATGAAGTTTATCTTTTTTGGAGCCTCTTCCATTCTGTAGTACCTGCCAGCTTTGATCAACATACGATTCATCTTTCCTAATTAAATGCGTGTTCAACCTCAGTACCCTCAGCACCTTTGCTCTGGCAAGAAAGAACCTGGCTAGTGTAATCTCCGGTAAGGTGCCTCGGTAGGAGTTCAAAGTAATATTTGAGAGATGCAGATCCAGGCATTCGATGTGATTGTCGTTATAAACATTATCCACCTCCGGGCCTATTATTATCTACAAAGGAAGAGAACGTGTTAGTGCCTACATGCAGTTTTGAACACTACTACACGCCCATTTGGTTTGCAGGATTTATAAAATGCACCAACGTGCCATCTTCGATCTGACATGATTAACATGGGCATTTGATTACAATCTATAAACATGTAGCCTTCTTGACAAGAGGTTGGATTGGATGAAAAATTCCCTAAGAAAACTAGTACAAATGAATCTAAAGGAGAAATGCTTATGGATTGTAACCATATGAATCAAGCAACCAATATGGGGTGGGGGTGTATGTCCTGAAATCCTCCAAAATTCCTTCAGAAATCATAGTACATTGTCATTGTAAACTTGGGAAAAGGTTCAAAAAATTGAACTCCCTTATTGTTAACATTTAACAGGAAAGGAACATCACCTCGATATACAACTTCTTCAGGCACGGAAAGCATCTCAGGCAACTGACAACTTGGTCCAGGTTGGGGGCGACAGATTCAAGTGCCAAGACCTTCACTGTGCCCATAATCTGGGTGAAGCTTTGCTGGATGACAGACGAACATACATCTTCAAAACTAGAAATAACGTTTATATCAAGAAGGAGAGGTACAAGGCGACTGTTGTACCTGAAAGTTGTAGTGTTTGACAGACGAGTAGCCCACCACTGTCAATTTCAGTGCAGAAATGACATTGATTCTTGTTGGACCTTGTTGATCAACTACAAGTAATCTCTCAAGTGAAGGTGTGTCCTCAATGACCATATTGTGGTCCACCTTTTGTGATCTCTCATTGCAGCACCAGCAACACACATAAATAGTCCGGAGAGTCCTGGAGGTGATGTGCAAGGTACTCGACCAATTCATCGCCTGAAGACGAAGGAACTCGAGTGCAATACAGCCGCGGAGAAGGCACTCCATGTCATCCTTTGGGATGCAGAGGACAACGAGCTCGAGGTGCTTCAGCCGTGGTAGAAAAAGAGTGGGCGCGTCATTAAGGGGGGGGGATGGCAGTTCATGAACTAGGTAAGGCGTAGCATGGGCGCAAAGCGGAGCACGGACGTTGGCAGCAAGCGCATATGCCCATCATTAAAATTGAGCTTCTCGAGCTGATCTATGGCGGGGGATCGGAACCACTCATCAAGCTTG